>NC_079403.1:2449826-2532326 GCF_029220125.1 Pseudoliparis swirei
GGAGAGACCAGGGAGAGAGAGAGAGACCATCAGGAGAGACCAGGGAGAGAGAGAGACCATCAGGAGAGACCAGGGAGAGAGAGAGAGAGAGAGACCATCAGGAGAGACCAGGGAGAGAGAGAGAGAGAGACCATCAGGAGAGACCAGGGAGAGAGAGAGAGAGACCATCAGGAGAGACCAGGGGGAGGGAGAGAGAGAGACCATCAGGAGAGACCAGGGGGAGGGAGAGAGAGAGAGAGACCATCAGGAGAGACCAGGGGAGGGAGAAAGAGAGATAGACCATCAGGAGAGACCAGGGAGAGAGAGTGAGAGAGAGAGAGACCATCAGGAGAGACCAGGGAGAGAGAGAGAGACCATCAGGAGAGACCAGGGGGAGGGAGAGAGAGAGAGAGACCATCAGGAGAGACCAGGGGGAGAGAGAGAGAGAGAGACCATCAGGAGAGACCAGAGAGAGAGAGAGACCATCAGGAGAGACCAGGGAGAGAGAGAGAGACCATCAGGAGAGACCAGGAGAGAGAGAGAGAGACCATCAGGAGAGACCAGGGAGAGAGAGAGACCATCAGGAGAGACCAGGGGGAGGGAGAGAGAGAGAGAGAGACCATCAGGAGAGACCAGGGGGAGAGAGAGAGAGACCATCAGGAGAGACCAGGAGAGAGAGAGAGAGACCATCAGGAGAGACCAGGGGAGAGAGAGAGAGAGACCATCAGGAGAGACCAGGAGAGAGAGAGAGACCATCAGGAGAGACCAGGGAGAGAGAGAGAGAGACCATCAGGAGAGACCAGGGGGAGAGAGAGAGAGAGAGACCATCAGGAGAGACCAGGGGAGAGAGAGAGAGAGACCATCAGGAGAGACCAGGGGGAGAGAGAGAGAGAGACCATCAGGAGAGACCAGGGAGAGAGAGAGAGAGAGAGAGAGACCATCAGGAGAGACCAGGGAGAGAGAGAGAGAGACCATCAGGAGAGACCAGGGGGAGGGAGAGAGAGAGAGACCATCAGGAGAGACCAGGAGAGAGAGAGAGACCATCAGGAGAGACCAGGGAGAGAGAGAGAGAGACCATCAGGAGAGACCAGGGAGAGAGAGAGAGACCATCAGGAGAGACCAGGGAGAGAGAGAGAGAGAGACCATCAGGAGAGACCAGGGGGAGAGAGAGAGAGAGAGAGACCATCAGGAGAGACCAGGGAGAGAGAGAGAGAGACCATCAGGAGAGACCAGGGGGAGGGAGAGAGAGAGAGAGAGACCATCAGGAGAGACCAGGGGAGAGAGAGAGAGAGAGACCATCAGGAGAGACCAGGGAGAGAGAGAGAGAGACCATCAGGAGAGACCAGGGGGGAGAGAGAGAGAGACCATCAGGAGAGACCAGGGAGAGAGAGAGAGAGACCATCAGGAGAGACCAGGGAGAGAGAGAGAGACCATCAGGAGAGACCAGGGGGAGGGAGAGAGACCATCAGGAGAGACCAGGGAGAGAGAGACCATCAGGAGAGACCAGGAGAGAGAGAGAGAGAGAGAGACCATCAGGAGAGACCATGGAGAGAGAGAGAGAGAGACCATCAGGAGAGACCAGGGAGAGAGAGAGAGAGACCATCAGGAGAGACCAGGGAGAGAGAGAGAGACCATCAGGAGAGACCAGGAGAGAGAGAGAGAGAGACCATCAGGAGAGACCAGGGAGAGAGAGAGAGAGACCATCAGGAGAGACCAGTGGGAGGGAGAGAGAGAGACCATCAGGAGAGACCAGGGAGAGAGAGATAGAGAGACCATCAGGAGAGACCAGGGAGAGAGAGAGAGAGACCATCAGGAGAGACCAGGGAGAGAGAGAGAGAGAGACCATCAGGAGAGACCAGGGAGAGAGAGAGAGAGAGAGACCATCAGGAGAGACCAGGGAGAGAGAGAGAGAGACCATCAGGAGAGACCAGGGAGAGAGAGAGAGAGACCATCAGGAGAGACCAGGGGAGAGAGAGAGAGAGACCATCAGGAGAGACCAGGGGAAGAGAGAGAGAGAGAGACCATCAGGAGAGACCAGGGGGAGGGAGAGAGAGAGAGAGACCATCAGGAGAGACCAGGGAGAGAGAGAGAGAGAGACCATCAGGAGAGACCAGGGGGAGGGAGAGAGAGAGAGAGAGACCATCAGGAGAGACCAGGGAGAGAGAGAGAGAGAGACCATCAGGAGAGACCAGGGGGAGGGAGAGAGAGAGAGACCATCAGGAGAGACCAGGGGGAGAGAGAGAGAGAGAGAGAGAGAGAGAGACCATCAGGAGAGACCAGGGGGAGGGAGAGAGAGAGACCATCAGGAGAGACCAGGGGGAGGGAGAGAGAGAGAGACCATCAGGAGAGACCAGGGAGAGAGAGACCATCAGGAGAGACCAGGGGAGAGAGAGAGAGAGAGAGAGACCATCAGGAGAGACCAGGGAGAGAGAGAGAGAGACCATCAGGAGAGACCAGGGGAGGAGAGAGAGAGAGACCATCAGGAGAGACCAGGGAGAGAGAGAGAGAGAGAGAGAGAGGAGAGACCATCAGGAGAGACCAGGGGGAGGGAGAGAGAGAGACCATCAGGAGAGACCAGGGAGAGAGAGAGAGAGAGAGACCATCAGGAGAGACCAGGGAGAGAGAGAGAGGGAGAGAGAGGGAGAGACCATCAGGAGAGACCAGGGGGAGAGAGAGAGAGAGAGACCATCAGGAGAGACCAGGGAGAGAGAGAGGGAGAGAGAGACCAGGGGGAGTGAGAGAGAGAGAGGGAGAGACCATCAGGAGAGACCAGGGAGAGAGAGAGAGAGAGAGAGGGAGAGACCAGGGAGAGAGAGAGAGAGAGGGAGAGACCATCAGGAGAGACCAGGGAGAGAGAGAGAGGGAGAAACCATCAGGAGAGACCAGGGAGAGAGAGAGAGAGGGAGAGGCCATCAGGAGAGACCAGGGAGAGAGAGAGAGGGAGAGGCCATCAGGAGAGACCAGGGAGAGGGAGAGAGAGAGAGAGAGAGAGAGAGAGAGAGGCCATCAGGAGAGACCAGGGAGAGAGAGAGAGAGAGAGAGTGAGAGACCATTAGAGGAGACCAGGAAGAGAGAGAGACTACCAGAGAGGGCGAGAGACCACACACACATTACCTGTAGCAGCCGGTAGAAACTCGTCTCCATGTCCTCCACCTGTTGTCTCAGTTTACTCATCAGCTCCAGAGTCTTCAGCAGAGCGTCTGCACACAGCTGACTACACACACACACACACACACACACGTGTGTAATATACCGTTGATACAACCGTCATACCTGCAAACTCATGAGGGGTGAAAAAGGTGACAACGGGGGGGGAGGTGACATTTTTTTTTTTCACCACATCCACGTTGTTTGAACCCTCAAAGCTTTTAGAACCACAACTACAGTCATTTTATTGTTCTGACCACAAATCTAAACAATGATAATAAACAGTTTAAGAACAAAAGGTCCTCCGCTCTGACTCAGCCCTATAATGATAGTAATAACAAATATATATTGTCATTACCTTCGCATTGAAAATGCCGGAAGGTTATGTTTTGATCGCCGTGTATTTATTTATTTATTTGTATGCGTGTTATTCGCAAATCTCAAAAAGTATTGAACCGAATCGCATGAAATTTGGTGGGATGATTGTTTATTATCCGGGGACCAGTTGATTAGATTTTGGGATCGATCGGGTCAAAGGTCAACGGTCATGAACAGGTCAAAATCTTTCGCAGAACTCAAAAAGTATTGAACCGAATCGCATGAAATTTGGTGGGATGATTGTTTATTATCCGGGGACCAGTTGACTAGATTTTGGGATCGATCGGGTCAAAGGTCAAGGTCAAAGGTCATGAACAGGTCAAAATGTTCTTGAATCGCATGAAATTTGGTGGGATGATTGGTTATTATCCGGGGACCATTTGATTAGATTTTGGGATCAATCGGGTCAAAGGTCAAGGTCATGGAAAGGTCAAACTCTTTTTTTACCATAGCACGATACATTTTTGTCCAATTGGCATGCAACTAATGCCAAAATGTTCATAATTCAATGCCCAATCTTGTGATATGCGAAGGTATGCACGCTACCGAGTGCCCATTCTAGTTTATTTATTTATTTATTTGTATGCGTGTTATTCGCAAAACTCAAAAAGTATTGAACCGAATCGCATGAAATTTGGTGGGATGATTGTTTATTATCCGGGGACCAGTTGATTAGATTTTGGGATCGATCGGGTCAAAGGTCATGAACAGGTCAAAATCTTTCGCAGAACTCAAAAAGTATTGAACCGAATCGCATGAAATTTGGTGGGATGATTGTTTATTATCCGGGGACCAGTTGATTAGATTTTGGGATCGATCGGGTCAAAGGTCAAGGGTCATGAACAGGTCAACATTTTCTTGAATCGCATGAAATTTGGTGGGATGATTGGTTATTATCCGGGGACCATTTGATTAGATTTTGGGATCAATCGGGTCAAAGGTCAAGGTCATGGAAAGGTCAAACTCTTTTTTTACCATAGCACGATACATTTTTGTCCAATTGGCATGCAACTAATGCCAAAATGTTCATAATTCAATGCCCAATCTTGTGATATGCGAAGGTATGCACTCTACCGAGTGCCCATTCTAGTTTTATTTGTTAAGCCGAAGTCGGTCTCTAAAGCTGCGCCTCTTCTCTCGCTGTGAGCTGCGCAGCGCAGTGTGCGCAGACAGCTCGACACGGAGCAGCGCGTGCGCTCTGATCGCTCTCTTAATGAAGTATCGATACTAAAAATATGCTAAATCACATGGTGTTTAACGTACGGGTACTTTGTTAGCATCGCTACACCGTGCAGCGTGACAGCAGCAGATGTAGCGGCTAACATTCAAGCTAACCTGAAACCCCAAACGATGTGGACATCTGAGCGCTGATTGGCCGAGACGCGACACGTCCCATCAAAGATGTTCTATTGCGAAGAGCAACACTTCACATTTTTCTCCGCGTCTCACTGCAATCTCAACGGCAGCGGGCCAGGTGACCCCCCCCCCCAAACCAAAAACTCTTCGGATCTCCACGATTCACGTGGATGACCTATTTTGAGTTCAAAACGGTGAATTTCACCGAAAGGTGACAAGTTTGCAGGTATGAACCGTGTGAATATTGATTAGCTTCCCGCTCACCCGAGGTCGTTGTCGGAGCCCGCCGGGTGGCAGCAGGAGAGGAGGACCTCCACCTGCTGGAGGCCGAGCGGAGCACTCACCTGGCGGGACACCAGCGCCCGGGTGGAGTCCTCAGTGCACAGCAGTGCAGCAGTCAAGGGGCCACAAGCAAACACACAACAACAACAACAACACGTAGAACACAGGGTGGAGGATATCGAGCAGCAGGCTGGTGACGTGGGCGACGCGGTGGCAGTGTTTCCTCAGGTGAGCGTCCCCCTGGGCGGGGGGGCCGGCGCCCCGCAGCAGCGCCAACAGGACGGGGAGCGCCATCTCCACGAAGCTCAGCACGCACTCGGACACGGCGCCGGCCGCCAGCGCCTCCTGCAGCCAGACAGAGGGGACAGGAAGTCAGGAGCGGCAAGCGTAGAGTGCCCCGTTGCATTGTGGGTCTTATGATTCCTCTCGTACCTCCAGCAGCTCGCTCAGCAGCTGCAGCGCCTGCAGCGTGCACGACTCGGCGCCCTCCACAGGCGAGCTCAGCCACTGCACCAGGGCGAGCCCGGACTCCGCCTTGCGCCCGTCGTCGGCTCCGCCCCCCCGCCGGCTGCGGCCCGCCGCTGGCCGGAAGACGACCTCGCAGAGCAGAGGACGCAGACCGGAGACGCTGCACATGGCCAGCAGGAGCTCCAGCACCTGCAGACGACCATCAATCAATCAACCAATCAATCAATCAAGGAATCAATCAATCAATCAAAAAAGGAATCAAATCAATCAAGGAATCAATCAATCAGTGTTGGCTGCAGTTCTTTTCAAACCTGTTAATAAATAAATGAGGCTCTATTGAACGCCTCGTGGTCTTTATTATTATCTACTTCAGTTTTAGGTCATTTACATTTTTCCATTAAGTAAATATTATATATTTTTCTATACTTTTATTTTATTTACTTAAATATTTTATTATTGCTCTCTTTCTCATGTGTATTGTTTTTATTTCTTTATTTTGTAATTTACATATTTGTATTGTTGTTTTTAATTACACATTTAAATGTGTTTTATTTATTTATGTATTTAAATTGTAAAAAAATGTTTTACATTTTTTCGTACTGTCGTTTTTATTGATATATTTTTATTGTTGTTTTTATTTCGATATTTAAATGTATTAAAATAAACAATTATTAATGATAAATAACTCCTTTTAAATTGTCTTCTTTTATCCGTTTTATTCATCATTTGTATTTTTTACATTTATTTTTATTGTCGTTTTTTCATATATTTATGTTGTATATTTAAATGTAATTAAATAAAGAGTTAATAATAATAAATAATTTATTTAAATTGTCTTCTTTTTTTAATTTATTCTTATTGTTGTTTGTATTTATATATTTATGTTGTTTTTATTTATATATTTAAATGTAATTAAATAAAGAATTAATAATAATAAATAATGTATCTTTTTAAATTGTCTTCTTTTATTTATTGATCATGTGATTTGATGCTCCTCAAAACAGTTCCACCACGCACACGACGGACACCTCTTACACGCCTGTGATGCGTTCGCTGTCTGTTTGTGCGGTGGGAAAGTTTCATAAACATACACAGAGCAACGTGTGAGCACCTTGGCTGCCGAGTCGGGGTCTTTTGATTGGAGGAGTCCCAAAACCTTCGACACGCACGCCGAGAAGTGTTGATACCTGGAGACGGGAAGGTGGTTTAACTCAGATCCGTGTGTGTGTGTGTGTGTGTGTGTGTGTGTGTACCTGGTGAGGTACTCTGCTATCTTGGGGTTCTTCAGCAGGTCCACCAGCAGGTCCACAGAGTATTTCCTGGTCAGAGTTCCGTCTCCGTTCACAATGATGTTGAACACCAGCTGGAAGGTCTGGTGGATGTTCTGAGCATCAAAGAGCTGCAGACAGACACACACACACACACACACACAGACACACACACACAGAGAGACACACACACAGAGAGACACACACAAACACACACAGAGACACACACACACACACAGAGACACACACACACACACAGAGAGACACACACAAACAAACACAGGCACGCACACACACACACCACACACACACCATGTTCTTATTTCATATAAACTATTGATTGAGCTACCAGACAACAAGATATATTTTATATTTACACATATATATATATATATAAATAAATTGTATATTTACATATATATATATAAATAAATTGTATATTTACATATATATATATAAATAAATTGTATATTTACACACATATATATACATATATTTATATATATGGTCATGCTGCGGGCGGGTCACCTTCTCTCCGACCTTCTCGCCCAGCGTGAGGCTGGCCAGGATGGACAGCGTGAAGACCACCACGGTCAGACTGTTGTGGGCCAGGAGGTTGATGAGCGCTCTGTAGAACGGCTTCATGAGGTCCTGAGGAGAGACGGCGACACGGAGGTGACGCTCCTCATCGGGAACCACGGCGACGCACTCTCATCCATCCTGAGGTCAAGAGGCGGAGCCTGGACCGCCAGAGGAGGTGTGTTCACGATGTTGTCGACGCGATGCGACCCCCACAGCAGCCGAGTGCTCTTCACGCCATCGGCTCCGAGGCGAGCGGCGACCTTAGCGGGCGGGTCGCCGCGTGTAAACTCCCCGTCGGACTCACCAGAGACTTGATGTGGCGCTGCACCGAGCGGTTGTCCCGGCACAGGTTGACCATGAGGCCGAGGCACGGCGCCAGGAGCTCGTCGCTGTGGGACTGGCTGTGGTGACGTGGGAGGAAAAAACCGCGGAGGTTAGGCGAGCGACAGCAGAGACGTCCTCCGGCTTCGGGCGGCGAGGCTCTTACACGGCGGCCATGAGGAAGGCGAGCAGCTCCTGGATGTAGTTGGTCGACTGGAAGACGCGAGTGTTGTAGGTCAGTCGCTGCAGCAGCTGCAAACACTGAAACACGAGACAACCAGTGAGGACCATGGACCAAAAGACGACATCATCTGTTAGAGGAGCACGAGGTGGGGGGGGGGGCGGGGCTTACCTGCAGCACCAGGGGCTCCTCCGGCGTGCCGCTGTGGCAGTGGACGACGGATGCCAGGGTGCTGGTGAGGTTGTACCTGCTGTTCAGAACCTCCAGACCGCCATCGTCACCGGCTGGAGGCGGAGCCAGAGCGCACGCGGACACGCACACACACACACACACGCACACGCATGAAGAGGAGCTCACGGATCTGCTGCTCTTCTACTCCTCAAAGCATTGAATGGTCACGATACGAAGAGGATGATTATAAACATAAAACGTTCTTCAGGGTCGCAGCAGACAGGGGGTGCATGTGTGCGGTGTGAAGGGGGGTGCATGTGTGCGATGTGAAGGGGGGTGCATGTGTGCGATGTGAAGGGGGGTGCATGTGTGCGGTGTGAAGGGGTGCATGTGTGTGCATGTGTGAAGGGGGTGCATGTGCGATGTGAAGGGGTGCATGTGTGCGATGTGAAGGGGGTGCATGTGAAGGTGCATGTGCGGTGTGAAGGGGTGCATGTGTGCGGTGTGAAGGGTGCATGTGCGGTGTGAAGGAGGGTGCATGTGTGCGGTGTGAAGGGGGGTGCATGTGTGCGGTGTGAAGGGGGGTGCATGTGTGCGGTGTGAAGGGGGGTGCATGTGTGCGGTGTGAAGGGGGTGCATGTGTGCGGTGTGAAGGGGGGTGCATGTGTGAAGGGGGGTGCATGTGTGCGGTGTGAAGGGGGGTGCATGTGTGCGGTGTGAAGGGGTGCATGTGTGCGGTGTGAAGGGGTGCATGTGTGCGGTGTGAAGGGGTGCATGTGTGAAGGGTGCATGTGCTGTGAAGGGGTGCATGTGTGCGTGTGAAGGGGTGCATGTGCAGTGTGAAGGGGTGCATGTGTGCGGTGTGAAGGGGGGTGCATGTGTGCGGTGTGAAGGGGGTGCATGTGTGGGATGTGAAGGGGGGTGCATGTGTGCGGTGTGAAGGGTGCATGTGTGTGAAGGGGGTGCATGTGTGGTGTGAAGGGGTGCATGTGCGGTGTGAAGGGGGCATGTGTGAAGGGGTGCATGTGTGCGGTGTGAAGGGGTGCATGTATGCGGTGTGAAGGGGTGCATGTGCGGTGTGAAGGGGTGCATGTGCGGTGTGAAGGGGTGCATGTGTGCTGTGTGAAGGGGGGTGCATGTGCGGTGTGAAGGGGTGCATGCAATGTGAAGGGGTGCATGTGTGAAGGGGGGTGCATGTGTGCGGTGTGAAGGGGGGTGCATGTGTGCGGTGTGAAGGGGTGCATGTGTGCATGTGTGAAGGGGGGTGCATGTGTGCGGTGTGAAGGGGGGTGCATGTGTGCGGTGTGAATGGGGGTGCATGTGTGCGGTGTGAAGGGGTGCATGTGCGGTGTGAAGGGGTGCATGTGCGGTGTGAAGGGGTGCATGTGCGGTGTGAAGGGTGCATGTGCGGTGTGAAGGGGTGCATGTGTGCGGTGTGAAGGGGTGCATGTGTGAGGTGTGAAGGGGTGCATGTGTGCGGTGTGAAGGGGTGCATGTGCGGTGTGAAGGGGGCATGTGCGGTGTGAAGGGTGAGGTGTGAAGGGGGGTGCATGTGTGAGGTGTGATGGGGGGGTGCATGTGTGCGGTGTGAAGGGGGGTGCATGTGTGCGGTGTGAAGGGGTGCATGTGAGGTGTGAAGGGGTGCATGTGTGAGGTGTGAAGGGGTGCATGTGTGCGGTGTGAAGGGTGCATGTGTGCGGTGTGAAGGGGGGTGCATGTGTGCGATGTGAAGGGGGGTGCATGTGTGCGGTGTGAAGGGGGGTGCATGTGTGCGGTGTGAAGGGGGGTGCATGTGTGCGATGTGAAGGGGGGTGCATGTGTGCGGTGTGAAGGGGGGTGCATGTGTGCGGTGTGAAGGGGGGTGCATGTGTGCGTCGCGTACCGAGTTGCGACAGCAGGGAGACGATGGCGCTCGTCAGGGTGGGGATGGTGTTGGGGTTTCCAGCCAGCTCCACCAGCCCCCTCACACACTCGCGGGACATGACCTGACCCGAGGAGAGCAGCTGGTCACATTTGAGGCCCGACACGTCCTATAAACACACAAACAACACTGTCAAGCTTTCATTTAAACATTTAAAGCTACAGACCTACCCATGTGTCATGTGGGTTATAATCGCACGGCTAACGCAGTCAAACTCTGCTGAGGGGGCATGACACCTACATAATTATGACTTCAAATCTCATCTCATACTTATATAGTATAATACTAGAAATGGGCTTCCGTAGCTTTGTTTGTAGGGTCAAAGGTCACGGGGTCGCAGGGCCCTGAACGTCTCACCTCCACCAGCTTCTGGAGCTGCGCGGCGTTCTGCGTCGTGCGGCCGTCTCTGTACTGCTGGACGGCCAGCAGCAGGGACTTCAGGCACGTGGTCACGTCCATCACCGGTGAGCTTCTACAGGTGAGGCAACACGGGGGAACAGGAGCAACTGACGTTAACGTTTCACGACGTCCATATTGAGGCTAACAGTTCACCGCTTCATAACAACAGCGAGTGAAACGACATCTAAACGCGGTAAAAACATTATTTTCCGGTGTTAATATACTTTAAGCCAATACGGTGAATATTAATAGTGCTGTTATGTTTGTGAAAGGCTACCTGTGGTGCTTCTTTTTCGCCGGGAAACAACAACAACAACAACAACCGGCTTCTTTCGGCAGCTACTACTTCTTCCCGCTTCCAGCTTCAAACGGGAAGGAGCGTACCATGTGTGAGAAAAGGCGGAGGGGGGGTCACGCTACAGCTATAACGTTTACATTAATTCGTGTGAAATATAAATGAATTCTGTATACGCCTGAAATAATTGTATTTTAGATCTAACAGAATTAAAGTTAAATGTAAGATTTCCTCGATGAATAAGGCGAACTAAAAAGTACCTTACCCCTTTTCCTGTCTTGGGCGAGGCCATGTGAGTCACGTGACGTGGTGGGGCGGAGCATTACCAGCCGTCGTAGTAAATATATAAAATATAATGCAATACAAATAATAAGATACAAAATAAAATAAGTATACAAAATCAATTATAATGAAGAAAAATACAAATAAATAATTAAATAGAATATAATAAAAATGAAGTCTAATATAATAAAATATCAAATATAATACAAAATAAAACTATTATTTCATCATCATTTATCAGGTCTATGCTGGGTGGTGTACAATGTACTAGTCTACTTTACTTCATGTTTCTTTTATTTTAATCATATTAAAATAAACTTGATTATAATGTCCAGTCCAGATCATCAGCTTTATTTATATATATATATATATATAGCAAAAATAAATATACTTATATTCGAGAACTGTGGTTGATACTATCAGACTCTATAGTTGTAACTAATTTACTGGACTTGTATTCGATTTTTTATTTGAAATGACATTACAGATGTTTTCTGATACATGTGGTCACTAAAGAATTGTGGCCAAGGTGTGTACTGTGTGCTGAGTGTAGATGTGTGTAGATGAGTGTAGATGTAGATGTGCATTTCTGCTTCTGTTTCCGTGTGTGGAAACTGTGGCTAGACCGTCTGGAAACACCAACGAACATATTTATAGAAATATATATTGATGTGCGTGTGTGTGTTTGTATGTATATATATATATACAGGACTGTCTCAGAAAATTAGAATATTGTGATAAAGTTCTTTATTTTCTGTAATGCAATTAAAAAAACAAAAATGTCATGCATTCTGGATTCATTACAAATCAACTGAAATATTGCAAGCCTTTTATTCTTTTAATATTGCTGATTATGGCTTACAGCTTAAGAAAACTCAAATATCCTATCTCTAAATATTAGAATATCATGAAAAAGTATACTAGTAGGGTATTAAACAAATCACTTGAATCGTCTAATTAACTCGAAACACCTGGAAACACATTTTCAAATGTTTGATTTTGTTTTGCTGTTATAAATCTTTTTTTTAACTTGGTCTGAGGAAATATTCAAATTTTATGAGATAGGATTTTAGAGTTTTCTTAAGCTGTAAGCCATAATCAGCAATATTAAAAGAATGAAAGGCTTGCAATATTTCAGTTGATTTGTAATGAATCCAGAATGCATGACATTTTTGTTTTTTTAATTGCATTACAGAAAATAAAGAACTTTATCACAATATTCTAATTTTCTGAGACAGTCCTGTATATATATATATATAGTTAGGTAGGAAAACAGTCACCCTTGTGCTCTGGTTGTTTCTCTCGATGTTTCTTTTGTTTGAGAACAATAAAAGTTTCTGTGAGTTTCCTCTCTTAACATGTGTTAATGTGTCTCAGTCTCAAGTCTCTAGTCTTCTTCTATACAGCATGATGTCATCATTTATACTTTATGGTCATTTAGAGTCAACAGGCTATGAAGCAGGGGGCGCTTTAGGGGCGGGGCTTAATGTGACTGACAGGTTTAATCTTGATTATTAAACCCTGGCAGAAGTTGTTGTACCTAACCTCGTGGTGAGGCCGTGATGCTGACTTCCTGTCTGAAACCACACGTCCTGCTCGCTCCTCACGATGTCGTGTGAAACTAAACAGACGCAGAGCGGGAGTCCCAGAAATTAAAATGTATAATTATGTAAGATATTAATTAAAAAAGCATCACCAAGTGAATTCCATGTATTTATTGTGTCTCTTATCTCGTTATTATTCCCACTATTTATTTTTCAACTGCAAGTGGACGCCACGTGTCCGGCGTGTGTCCGCCTGACGGACGCTCGCCGGCCTGTCAACGTCGGCCGCGCTCCTCGGGGCTCGACGACGTCGGAGACGCTCACGGAGGAAGGACCTCCACGTAGACGGAGGAGTCGGGAACATCTGGAGGAGCACGAAGGAAAGGTCAAGAGGTCAAGAGACGCTGCCGCAGAGACGTGGGCAACGCACTCTGGTACTCGGGCTCGTCCTCCGATGTCCTCGGAGACTCGGGAGGAGCAGGAGGCGCAGGAGGAGCAGGAGGAGCAGGAGGCGCGCGCGGCTCCCGGGGTTTGATCAACATGGCCGTCTTCCTCTTGACCGCGTGGCGCAGCTGAACGCTCAGGCCCTGGTTCCTCTTCTTATAGTGGAGGATCAGATCGTCCAGGGTCTTAAAGAACGTCTCCCCGGCACCTCCTGCTGTCTGGAGGAGCAGCGTGTGAGGAGAAAGAGGAGGGACGCCTCAAAGAGGAGGAACACGTCAAAGAGGAGAGACGCCTCAAAGAGGAGGAGGGACCCCTCAAAGAGGAGGAGGACCCCTTTGCAACGGTCACTCTGTGTCTCACTGCAGTCATTTGATCAAATCCAAAAAGTTAAAAAGAAAAACTGAGATATCACATGGTCACAAGTATTCAGACTATTATCAAAAACAGTTACCACTGTGTGTGTGTGTGTGTGTGTGTGTGTTTACCATGAGAGTGAAGTGTCCAGTGTGTGACTGCATCATTCTGTACGTATGCACCACCTTCTGTTTACTGTAAACAACAACAACATGCAGACATCATTCATCAATTATATTATTGGGAGGATTTTCTTTTCTGTAGGGGTTTTAGTCGTGGATGATACATTTATATATTTGTATATATATATATGTTGTGTATACACACTTCACACACATATATATATATGTGTTGTGTATATACATATATATTCATATATATATGTTGTGTATACTCACTACACACACAGACACATATATATATATGTTGTGTATTTATACATATATATATATATTCATATATATATATAGGTTGTGTATATATACATATATGTTGTGTATACTCACTACACACAGACACATATATATATGTTGTGTATATATACATATATATATAGGTTGTGTATACTCACTACACACACAGACACATATGTATAAATATATTAAATATATATATACACTACCGTTCAAAAGTTTGGGATCACCCAGACAATTTCGTGTTTTCCATGAAAACTCACACTTTTATTTATCAAATGAGTTGCAAAATGTATAGAAAATATAGTCAAGACATTGACAAGGTTAGAAATAATGATTTGTATTTGAAGTATTAATTTTTTTCTTCAAATTTTGCTTTCGTCAAAGAATGCTCCTTTTGCAACAATTACAGCATTGCAGACCTTTGGCATTCTAGCTGTTAATTTGTTGAGGTAATCTGTTGAAATGTCACCCCACGCTTCCTGAAGCACCTCCACAAGTTGGATTGGCTTGATGGGCACTTCTTGAGGACCATACGGTCAAGCTGCTCCCACAACAGCTCAATGGGGTTGAGATCTGGTGACTGGCCACTCCATTACAGACAGCAAGCTGCCTGCTTCTTCCCTCAATAGTTCTTGCACAATGTGGAGGTGTGCTTTGGGTCATTGTCCTGTTGGAGGAGGAAATTGGCTCCAATCAAGCGCTGCCCACAGGGTATGGCATGGCGTTTCAAAATGGAGTGATAGCCTTCCTTATTTAAAATCCCTTTTACCTGGTACAAATCTCCCACTTTCCCAGCACCAAAGCAGCCCCAGACCATCACATGACCTCCACCATGCTTGACAGATGGTGTCAGGCACTCTTCCAGCATCTTTTCACCTGTTCTGCGTCTCACAAATGTTCTTCTGTGTGATCCAAACACCTCAAACTTGGATTCATCTGTCCAGAACACCTTTTCCAATCTTCCTCTGTCCAATGCCTGTGTTCTTTTGCCCATACCAATCTTTTCTTTTCATTGGCCAGTCTCAGATATGGCTTTTTCTTTGCCACTCTGCCTAGAAGGCCAGCATCCCGGAGTCGCCTCTTCACTGTCGACGTTGACACTGGCGTTTTGCGGGTACCATTTAAAGAAGCTGCCAGTTGAGGACCTGTGAGGCGTCTATTTCTCAAACTAGAGACTAATGTACTTGTCTTCTTGCTGAGTTGTGCACCGGGGCCTCCCACTTCTCTTTCTGCTCTGGTTAGAGCCCGTTTGTGCTGTTCTCTGAAGGGAGTAGTACACACCGCTGGAGGACATTTTCAGTTTCTTTGCAATTTCTCGCATGGAATAGCCTTCATTTCTAAGAACAAGAATAGACTGGCGAGTTTCACATGAAACTTCTTTTTTTCTGGCCATTTTGAGAGTCTTATCGAACCCACAAATGTGATGCTCCAGATAATCAACTAGCTCAAAGGAAGGCCAGTTTTATAGCTTCTCTCATCAGCAAAACAGTTTTCAGCTGTGCTAACATCATTGCACAAGGGTTTTCTAATCATCCATTAGTCTTCTAAGGCGATTAGCAAACACAATGTACCATTAGAACACTGGAGTGATAGTTGCTGGAAATGGGCCTCTATACACCGATGGAGATATTTCATTAGAAACCAGACGTTTCCACCTAGAATAGTCATTTACCACATTAACAATGTAGAGAGTGTATTTCTGATTGATTTAATGTTATCTTCATTGAAAAAAACAATGCTTTTCTTTGAAAAATAAGGACATTTCTAAGTGATCCCAAACTTTTGAACGGTAGTGTATATGTTGTGTATATATACATATATATATTCATATATATATATATGTTGTGTATACTCACTACACACACAGACACATGGCTCCCTGGATGCTCTCGCTGTCTCGGATCAGAAAGGCTCCGCTCCTGCTCTTCTTCCCCAGGAGAGCCTCACACTCCGTCTTGGAGATGGCGCCGTGGTAACACGCCGGCAGAGCTGCTGCCATGGCGAGGAGAGACGTCTACCACGACCACCACACACACACACACACACACACACACACACACACACACACACACACACACCCCCACACACACACACACACACAGTCTCAAAGCAGCTTCATTTCTAAGACCTGCAGCCGTACGCTCCCAGTAGGATTGAATTCCGGGGCCATAGAAGTCCAGAAGGAGCTGATGGTGTTTTGCAGCCGCTCAGATGAAAGGAAGAGAAAGGTAAAACGAGAGAGAGAGAGAACACAAAAACAGAAGAAAACGACAGAGGTAGCCTCACAGTTAGTCACAGGAAGTGGAAGTGTGTGTGTGAGAGAGAGAGAGAGAGAGAGAGAGAGAGATTACTTGTGTGAATATCTGCAAAAGCAACATCATTATTGTTGTTAGTATATTTAGTTTATTCTTATGACTCACAACTTGGCGTTTATCCCTTCAGATCCTTTGGCATCATTCAGACGTCTCTCTGACTTCCTGTTTTCGAATGTTTAAGAACGTCTGACTATTGCATATGTGTGTGTGTGGATGCTAGTACCGATGCTACGCTACTAGCATGAATATTTGTTGAAACATCAATTCATTGCCATAAACACCTGCACATCCTCCACCTCCCCAGTCACCCACGGTGTCCCCCAGGGTTCTGTGCTGGGTCCCCTCCTCTTCATCATCTATTATGGTTTCCACTCTCACCGCTACGCTGACGTCACCCGGCTCTACTTCCCCTCCGAGACCGTCACCTCGCTCGCCCACTCCACTCTCTGTCTCACTGAACTATAGCTTAGCTTAGCTTAGTGTAGTTTAGCTTAGCGGAGGTTCTCCAGTTTTCTTTTTTACCCAAACTGTTTCTATATTTAGATTTGTTCTGTCTGTCTCAGCGTTGTGTAAAGAGTCTTTAGGGAGCTAAAGAAGAGCCAAATAAAATGTACTATTATTAATATCATTGCTGTTGTACCCGCCTCGTCCTGCAGGGGGCGCTGAACGCTGCCTCCAGACGGCGGGGCATCTGGGTGGAGCTGAGAGACCTGAACCTCCCCGCAGCGCTGCATGGCTTCAGAGGCCGAGGCCGCCAGGAACACACACACACACACTCGCGCCCCCTGTTGGTTTCGGCTCTGCAGCTCGGTGTTGGGCTCCGCCGTCTGTCGACATGATGCTGATCTGCAATGTCCTCACTACTCAGGAATAAAAGTTATTTTTTATTTTCACGTCCCGTGTCTGACATATTTTTTGTGCGTTTCATTTGTATTTTAGTCGCTCAGATTTCTTTTTGCTTGACATTTCCCAGAAATCTCCTCAGTCAGTCCAACAGGATAAAAGCTGCGTCATGTTTTTAACTTCTGTTGAAGCCGTTCTGAGCGTTCATCCTCTGGGGAACGAGAACGTTCTGTCTGCCTTCATCCGTCAAGTAGTTGAGACATTCCACTGAAAACCACAAATGTTCACCTCATGGTGGCGCTAGAGGAAGACTCAGAGGATCACCAAAGTCCTGAGGGTTTATCCTCTGGAGGCCTGTTGAGATATGACCATGTGACTAAACCGTTTAAAATGCTATATTTGGGCCAATCACAGCCCTTTATTGTAATAAAACACACTCTGATTATTTAATATATTTAAGTGACCCGTCATGTGATCAGAGAATCAGAGCGTCGCTGGTTGTGTAATCTCCTCCTCCGTCATGTGACCCGAGGAGAGGCCTCCAAGGTAAGCTCTGTAAGCCTTAAGTTAACTGGTGACCTCACCTCGACCTTTAACCTGGCGGCTCACCTGCCAATCACTGTCCAGTCCTGTAGAGACGCCTGCAGCATTGAGGTATTTATCATAATCTGGTGCAATAAATCATATTAAATCTGTTGTATTAAATTACATTGAATCTGTTGCATTAAATTATATTAAATCACATTAAATCTGTTGTATTAAATTATATTAAATCACATTAAATCTGTTGTATTAAATTATATTAAATTACATTAAATCTGTTGTATTAAATTATATTAAATCACATTAAATCTGTTGCATTAAATCATATTAAATCACATTAAATCTGTTGCATTAAATCATATTAAATCACATTAAATCTGTTGTATTAAATTATATT
The DNA here is from genome assembly GCF_029220125.1 of Pseudoliparis swirei. Lineage (NCBI taxonomy): Eukaryota > Metazoa > Chordata > Actinopteri > Perciformes > Liparidae > Pseudoliparis > Pseudoliparis swirei. Next base: position 2,467,713 of record NC_079403.1, read on the forward strand.
AAATCACATTAAATCTGTTGTATTAAATTATATTAAATCTGTTGCATTAAATCTATTAAATCTGTTTCATTAAATCTATTAAATCTGTTGTATTAAATGATATTAAATTACATTAAATCGGTTGTATTAAATCTATTAAATCTGTGTCATTAAATCTATGAATTCACAAGCTGTGGATGCATCTTGTGGATCTGTGACGTGTCTTAGACGCCTTGAAGAATCGATCCCGGTTGAGGTGAATGCTGTGTTGACGATGACGTCATCTTCCATTCATAACTCAGTGATGTTAGCTGCTGGTCTACAGCCTCCATCTGTTGGTGTGTTGGTGTTGCTGTTATTGTTGTTGCTGTTGTAGTTGTTGTTGTTGTTGTTTGAAGACGTAGTCCAGATACCAGAGGTCAATAAAACAACTGACCTGCAATAAAACGCTGACTCTACATCAAGAGCCTCACTCAGCAGACGTTGTCGTTGTGTTCTCCACCGGGAGTGAAAGCCGAGCTAGCGTAGCTTAGCATTACGTCTGCGTAGCTTAGAATTACGTCTGCGTAGCTTAGCATTACGTCTGCGTAGCTTAGCATTACGTCTGCGTAGCTTAGAATTACGTCTGCGTAGCTTAGCATTATGTCTGCGTAGTTTAGCATTACGTCTGCATAGCTTAGCATTATGTCTGCGTAGTTTAGCATTACGTCTGAGTAGCTTAGCATTACATCTGCGTAGCTTAGCATTACGTCTGCGTAGCTTAGCATTACATCTGCGTAGCTTAGAATTACGTCTGCGTAGTTTAGCATTACGTCTGCGTATCTTAGCATTACGTCTGCGTAGTTTAGAATTACGTCTGCGTAGCTTAGCATTACGTCTGCGTAGCTTAGCATTACGTCTGCGTTGCTTAGCATTACGTCTGCGTAGCTTAGCATTACGTCTGCGTAGCTTAGAATTACGTCTGCGTAGCTTAGCATTACGTCTGCATAGCTTAGCATTACATCTGCGTAGCTTAGCATTACATCTGCGTAGCTTAGCATTACGTCTGCGTAGCTTAGCATTACGTCTGCGTAGCTTAGCATTACGTCTGCGTAGCTTAGCATTACGTCTGCGTAGCTTAGCATTACGTCTGCCACATCGACCTCAAGAGTCTGTAAATTACAGCCGGCTGCGTGAGTACAGGGCCGCGGGAGCTATTAATAACCACGACCGGTGGAGGCTCGGCCAATCACAGAGCGGGGATCATTTGATCCTCTTCACTCCAAACTCCAAACCTCACAAGGAATATAAATACATGAATACTAAATAAACACACGTTCTCTTCAGTGTGAGTGAAATCTGAAGAATGAGTTTTTACTTTAAATGTTTTGTTTGAGCGTGAAGGAAAACGTCTGTGAATCAGATCCGTCTTTCAAAAGTTGTTGAACTTTTCATCTTGAAACTCATTTTCTTCACTTCCTTTGTAAAATGTCCACTCCCTCCTTCCTTCCCTCATTCCCTTCTTCCCTCACTCCCTCCCTCCTTCCTTCAGAGCTCCTTCTCTCTCTCCCTCCCTCTTTTCTTCCCTCACTCCTTCCTTCCCTCATTCAGAGTTCCTTCTCTCTCTCTCCCTTCTTCCCTCCCTCCCGCATTCAGAGCTCCTTCTCTCCCTCCCTCTTTTCTTCCCTCACTTACTCCCTCCCTCCCTCATTCAGAGTTCCTTCTCTCTCTCTCTCCTTCGCTCTCTCTCTCTCCTTCCCTTCTTCCCTCCCTCCCTCCTTCCTTCAGGGCTCCTTCTCTCGCTCCCTCCGTCCTCCCCTCTGTCTCCTCTTCATCTCTGGTCTAGGAGGGAGGATGCTGCCCCAAAGTCTTCTGGGTCTTCTGGGTCTCCTGGCGCTCTGCAAAGGTAAGCTGCTGCTCAACGTTGAGGATCCATTGATCGATTGACTGATCTATTGATTGATTGGTGGATGAAAAACATTAAATAAAGTGTGTGACTGCAGACAGTTTATTTTACCCCCCCCCCCCCGATCGGCTCCACTGGGATGTTTAAGTTAAGGTCTGCTGGTATGAAAGTAAATATACACGAGGCCTAACCCTCACCAACCATGTTGTGGACGTGCTGCACACCGACATGAACTGTGAGCTCAAAAACATCAGTTACACTTTATTTAGATGTTTTTGTATTTTTCATCTGATTGTTTACGTTGTTTCATGTGTGTATTCAGTTGTTGTTGTTGACATCATGTTGACATGTTTCCATGGCGATCAGCGTTCGGGCTGCAAGGAGCTCACGGACACATCGACTACTACGCCAACGGGGGGGCCGACCAGCCGGGCTGCCCCCAGAGCATCTTTGCAGGTCAACACACACACACACACACACACACTCACTCACACACCCTCGCCCCCTCTCCCCCCCCCTCTCCCGGTCCTCCCTCCAGGCAAGGCGTACTTCGTGTGTGACTACCAGCGCTCCGTGGTTCTGTTCCTGTGCGCTCTGAACCGGACCTGCAGCCTGACCGGCTACCCGTGCTCGTCCTACGGCGACTTCCTGGAGGGGCGGTGCCTCCGGTGCGAGAGCTTCAGGCCGGCGCCCTGCCCCGTGCTCGGTAGGAGGGACTCGGAGACACGGCGCAGCACCAGAGACGGGCTTTATTATTTTATTTATTTATGAAATGTTTTACTTTTTTTTCGTTTTAAATTGTTAATTACATTATTATTATTATACTGTATATGTATTTTGTATTATTATTTAAATATATTAATAAAATAAATTGTAATAATGTGTATATATATAATTTTAAAATAATTAAATAAAAAGTAAAAGATATAAATAAAATAAATAAACCTGTCTGCTCACCTGAGTGTGCGTGTGTGTGTCTGTGTGTGTGTCTGTGTGTGTGTCTCCAGGTTACGATGTGAGTCCCTGGAGGGAGACTCTCCTCAGATTGGGTCAGACCAGAGTTTTCTTCAGCACCACGTCAGCTCCGCCCTACAGGAGTGAGTCACATGACAGCGAGGACCAGTACGGAGGACCGGTACTAGTGCATAGTACTCTGTACTAGGACCTGTTTGTAGTACTTATATACTTGTGTTTCATCATGCTTTACAGAGCTGGTCTACCTGGTGACCTGGAACCAGTACCTCCGATGGGGGGTGGTCTACATCCGGCTGACCAGTGGCAGAACCTCCACCGAGGTCCGCATCGACCAGTGAGTCTTAAGCCCCCCCCCCCCCCCCCACCATACATAAATGAAGACCTCCTCGGACCCCCCTGTGCCCCCCAGGAAGCTGGTCCGGTTCGAGCAGTACACCTCCACGCGGCTGCTGGCCCAGTTCGACGAGGACCTGCAGCCGGTCCACAAGATCTCGATGCGCATCAACACCGGCAACGTGATCGGCCCCCGGTACAAGATCCGCCTGCTGCGGGTCCGCTTCACGCCGCTGGAGCGCCCCGACAGGTCGGTGCTGGACCCCCCAGTCCTGATGGACCCCCAGTCCTGATGGACCGTGAACAAGCAGGACTGGGGCCTTGGTTCTTTTTCGAAGATAATAATAATAATAATTATTATTATTATAATAATTATAAATGGTATAAAAGCAGCTTGATCAATTTTATTGTTTATTATTATTAATAATTTTAATAAGTATGTTATAAGATTCCTATAAAGTGCTATATAAATCTAATTTATTATTATTATAAAAGCAGATTAGTAAATGTTTAATGTAAATTTAAAATAATTAATATTATTATAAATAATATAAATATTTGTTATAAAAGCAGCTTGTAAATATTTACAGGAAATGAATAATAATAATATTAATAATAATCTTCCCCTCTTCAGGCCTTTGATGTGCCGCTATGACATCATCCTGGAGGAGAACGTGGAGGTGGCGTTCCGACCTTTGCCCTGTAGCTCCGCCCCCTGAGCCCCTCGAGGTTCAGGCGTGAGAAGAGTTCAGGAAGAAGGTCAAAAAACATCTGAAGTTATGAAGATTAAAGTCGAAAGAACCTGAAATATTAAGATTATCGTTGTGAATCCGCCCAGAGACCAAATAAAAACATCAAATACAAGATAGTTAAACTGAGATTATAACGGGACTTTATATTATTATATATTATGATATTATCACTCCGTTTCCCTGTGGGTTTATAAAAATGCTGTAAAACGTATTTTTCACTCGATTATGGAGATAATAATTTATTAATGATTAACCCAGAAACTCAATTTATTAAAATATATTTTTTTCTTAACCCTTGTGTTGCCTTCGGGTCATTTTGACCCGATTCAATATTTAACCCTCCTGTCGCCTTCGGGTCAATTTTACCCGATTCAATGTTTAATGTTGGTGTTCTTTCGGGAGTCAACAAACAAACATAAAGTACCTCACACTTAAACTTGGAAAACAATATTAATTCTAATAAATTTCTGGAGATTTTAATAGCTGGGGTCATATTGACCTCAAGGGTAAAATATGTTAGTAAATATAAAGGCAACAGGAGGGTTAAACATTGAATCGGGTCATATTGACCCGAAGGCGACAGGAGGGTGAAACATTGAATCGGGTCAAATTGACCCGAAGGCAACACAAGGGTTAAATGACGTCAGATTTAAATATTTTATTTTCATTTAAATGCTTGTGAGGCATTTTCCTTTCAATAACAGAGCCAGGATGTTATACTGGAACACATTATACTTTATATTCATAATAATATTAATTAATTGTATTTATTAAAAAGACAATATTTAAATAAAATAATTTAAAAGTATTACATTTTTTAAAAACTATTAACGTGCTGGAGACACTTTTAATTTCCCTTTAAAATCCCACCACGTCTAAATGTTTGGAGAACATTCAACGAGATTTACTCTTTTTGATCGGTCCCATTGATCAGTTCTATTAATCGGTCCTATTAATCTATTGATCAGCTTCTATCCTTGCCCCTGGTGGTCAGCTGCTTACTTTTGGGATTTGAACCATTCACAAGTTGTTTCCCTTCAGCAGCTTATTCACTGAACTGAGCTTTTATTTTGAAACCACTCAGGAAGTGGCTCTTTTTTTACTTCTTTTTTAAAGTGTTTTGTCGGTAAACGTCGTAAATGTTGAAAACGACGACGATCGACTCGTAAATGTGTAAACCGTCGACTTTGTTTTATATTTTGTCTTTTCACTCGAGGTTTGAAATAAACGTTCATTTGAGAAAAAACTGATTCATTTATTTTATTAATTTGTGTGGATCATTTATTTAGTTTATTTAATCTATTTATTTAACTCCAATCTAAAAATGATTTAGTATTAAAGCATCTCTGCCAGCATTATTAGTTGATTACATCATTATTAGTTGATTTCATCATTATTAGGCATAAGACAATCTTAACTTGCACTCATCGTTTATTGGACGTTATATTTACCGAGTTCATTAATTACATTTATCAACATTTCCTGATCTTCATCCTGAAGAAACAAGTTAAATCTCCTTTAATCTTTTTTATTGAAAGTTAATTTCTGACTTCAGAACCGTAGAATTCTCATAAATTAGGTTTACGGTATATTTATATTATTATAAATGACGTTAAGCTCCCCGTAAAACAATAAAACTATTAGTTGAGTGAAATGTTGAGAAATAATTTCAGAGTTTCACAGATGGAAAATATAATTATGCACAAATAAATTAAAGTGAGTAAGAAATGTGACGAGTGTTGAATTTATTCAGCCGCAGCCGAGGCGGTGACACCGAGACAACAACAACAACGTCAGTGAGCAGCTCAACAGCGTCGGCTCAGAACTGAAAACAGTTTGAAATAAAGACAAAAAGAACAGAGACGTGAGAAAGAAAGATGGAGAGAATGTGAGCTCTTCATCGCCGCTGCTCCTCTTCATCGGTTTACACTCATTTCATTCTTTCACGAGGTCAAGAGTTCAGTCACCAGTTATTGTTGTTGTTGTTAGGACCTGAGAGAGAGAGAAGCTTTTTTATTATTATTATTATTGTATTAAAGATATAATACAAATATAATAAATATATAAAGCTGGATTAAATATAAAATAAAGATATATTAAAAATATAATAAAGATATAAAGCTGTATTAAATATATATTAAAGATATAATAAAGCTGTATGAAATATATAATAAAGATATAATAAAAATATAATAAAGATAAAATGAAGCTGTATTAAATATATAATAAAGATATAATAAAAATATAATAAAGATAAAATGAAGCTGTATTAAATATATAATAAAGATAGAATTAAGATATATTAAAAATATAATAAAGATATAATACATCCGTATTAAAGATATAATAAAGATATATTGTACCTGCGGCTCCGCTCCGGTTGGATCTCTCGGCGTCGACTCGGCTGACAGGGCGAGAGTTCCTGCGCTGAGCGTACGGAGCTCCTCTCCTCGGAGCCTAGAGACAAGAGGTCAAGAGGTCAACCACCCACCGGGTTAGGATCACGTGACCTTCTGACCCTCACCTCGTGACCTACTAACCTCTGACTGCTCACCTCGTGACCTCTGACCCTCGACTCACCTTGTGACCCTGTGACCTCATGACCTTGACCCTGTGACCTCTGCTCACCTCGTGACCTTCTCGTCTCCGGCTGGTGTCCTCCATCCAGTTGGAGAACCCGTCCTCCTCGTCGTCCTCCTGCGTCGGCTCGTCCTGGTCGCTGTACTCGAAGCTCGGCATGCTGGGAAAACACGTTTTAATTCATTATGAGTGAGTGGATAACGATCGCAGCTTTATTTTTAAAAGAGAGATAAAATAAATCCGATGCTTAATTAGCTTGAGTAAATATATTTAATAATCTTAATGTATCATCTTGAAATAAATTTTAAAAACACTTTCGAAATATTTTTACAGTATTTCAAAATCGTACTCTCTTTGATTGTGTCAGTAATAAAGTCTTGAACACAGGCTGGAGGCCTCTGGCCTCAATGTCTTAGAATGCACTAAAGGAAGAATCTCATTGGTTGCTAATCCAATGGAAGAATCTCATTGGTTGCTCCCTCCCAGGCATAACGGGGGTGTAATCCCACCTGCCGGGCCCCAGGGGGCGCTGCGCCGCGCCGCTCCCCGATATCGTGACCGTGACCCCATCCAGACGCTCCTGGCGCCTCCTCTCCAGGTCGTGCCTCAGGTCGCCCGGGCCTCGGACCGGCTGTCGTCAATAACAACGGAGAATTAAAAACAACAACAACAACAAATAGAGTCAATGTTCTCGCGGTCGTCATGACGCCCGTTTACCTGCAGAGGGCCGAGCCTGGAGAACAACGGCTCGTCTTCGTCGAGCAGAGAGTCGAGATTAAAGCTGAAGCCTCTGGAGGAGAAAGAGCTTTGCTTTATGATATTATATATACATATATATATTCTATAAATATATTTGTTATATATATAAACATTTTATATATATATAAATATATAAATATATGTTAATAAAAATATATATATATATATTCTATAAATATATATTTAAAGAAATATATATAAATATATTCTATATATATAACATAAATATATTCTCTAAATATATATAACATATATATAAATATATTCTCTAAATATATATAACCTTTATAACATATATAAATATATTCTATAAATATATATAACATTTATAACATCTATAAATATATATATATAACATTTATAACATCTATAAATATATTCTATAAATATATATAACATTTATAACATATATAAATATATTCTATAAATATATATTTAAAAAAATATATATAAATATATTCTATATATATATATAACATATAAATATATTCTATAAATATATATAACATATATATATAAATATATTCTATAAATATATATAACATATATATATAAATATATTCTATAAATATATATAACATATATATATAAATATATTCTATAAATATATATAACCTTTATAACATATATAAATATATTATATAAATATATATAACATTTATAACATATATAAATATATTCTCTAAATATATATATAACATTTATAACATCTATAAATATATTCTATAAATATATTCTATAAATATATATAAATATATTCTATAAATATATATAACCTTTATAACATATATAAATATATTCTATAAATATATATAAATATATTCTATAAATATATATATAAGATGAAGACTCCGTGGAGACGTACCGGTTGGCGCTGAAGCGTTGGTCCAGCGTCAGCTCCTCCGACTCTTCTTGGGCGTAAACGTCTTTTCGGACCGTTGAGAATCGTTCGTTCAGGGAGACGCCGCCGCCTCGGAAGTATTGATCTGTGGGCGCCATGGCAACGGCAGGACGGAGAGTTTAAGGGTCTGGAGACACTTTGTTGAGACGCTAAGCGAGACATGTTAGAGTACTGAGAGATATATATAAATACATTTACATATATAATATATATAAATACATTTACATATTATATATAAATACATTTACTAAAATAATATATATAAATACATTTACATATATAATATATATAAATATAAATACATTTACTTAAATAATATATATAATACATAAATAAATGTACTTGTATAATATATAAATACATTTACTTATATTTTATATATAAATATATTTACTTATATAATATATATATAATACATAAATAAATGTACTTATATAATATATCAATATATTTACTCATGCATTTAATTTGATAAATTACCAAATCATTTTAAAATTACAAAACACGACAAATAAGGAGGAGATAAGGTGAGGGAGAAAGAGTGAGAGGAGACAAGGAGAGGAAATAAGGTGAGGGAGAAAGAGGGAGAGACAGCAAGGAGAGGATAGGAGAGGAGAGAAGGAGAGGAAATAAGGTGAGGGAGGAAGAGTAAGAGGAGACAAGGAGAGATAAGGAGAGGAGAGGAAATAAGGTGAGGGAGGAAGAGTAAGAGGAGACAAGGATAGATAAGGAGAGTAGGAGAGGAAATAAGGTGAGGGAGGAAGAGTAAGAGGAGACAAGGAGAGAGGAGGAGAGGAGAGTAGGAGAGGAAATAAGGTGAGGGAGGAAGAGTAAGAGGAGACAAGGAGAGATAAGTAGAGGAGAGAAGGAGAGGAAATAAGGTGAGGGAGGAAGAGTAAGAGGAGAGAAGGAGAGATAAGGAGAGGAGAGAAGGAGAGGAAATAAGGTGAGGGAGGAAGAGGGAGAGGAGACAAGGAGAGGAAATAAGGTGAGGTAAGAAGAGTGAGAGGGTAGGAGAGGAGGACAGAGGAGAGGTGCCCACCCTTCACCAGGTGCACCAGGCTGATGATCTGGCGGGCGAAGCTGGCGGTGTGGACCGAGGACTCGCGGTACGTCCCCGAGTGCTCCAGCATGGGCAGGAAGTCGAGCCGCTGGCGGCCGACGTGGGCGAGGTCCACCGCCAGCTGCCGGTCGGACGAGAAGCTGGGCGAGCTGCGAGGGGGCGGAGCCAAAGCAGCACGCACGTCACACCGGCTCCGGTAAACAACGACTTGTTTGTTTGTTTGTTTATCTTTAGCTCCACTCCTCTGGCTCACTCCTTGGAAACATAAATGTTCTAATGTTGCGCAACATGTGGATGTTTGTGTGTAAACAACAACAAATAAACAGCTTACCTGAAGGACTTACCTTCCCAGATCCACGTCCGATTTTAAACTTGAAACTTGAAACTATCGCAAACAAAAAGACGGCGAGCGGCGATTAAAGAAAAGAGCGGCGAGCCGTTTGGCATCCCCGCCGGCAACGCCGTCTTCCATCGCCGTGGAGACGGCGACGTGTTGGTTCTCCGTGTGACAAACGACGAATCAAGAGAAACACGGACGCTGCTCCTGGAGGTCGATCCTCGACTTTGAGAGACGGGAGAAAGTTCTTCTGTTCTGACATCGGTGCTCCAGGTTCCTCCGGTTCTCATCAACTTCACGCTTCATTCCTCTTGTTTGTCAGTTCCACGACTCTCAACACGACTCAGTTATGTTCCCGGCTTCCACTCTTCTTCTCGTTTTATACCTGCAGCTTCCACTCTTCTCTTGTTTTATACCTGCAGCTTCCATTCTTCTTCTCTTGTTTTATACCTGCAGGTTCCACTCTTCTTCTCTTGTTTTATACCTGCGGCTTCCTCTTCTTCTCCTCATTTTATACCTGCAGCTTCCACTCTTATCTTGTTTTATACCTGCGGCTTCCACTCTTCTTCTCTTGTTTTATACCTGCAGCTTCCACTCTTCTTCTCTTGTTTTATACCTGCGGCTTCCACTTCTTCTCCTCGTTTTATACCTGCAGCTTCCACTCTTATCTTGTTTTATACCTGCGGCTTCCACTCTTCTTCTCGTTTTATACCTGCAGCTTCCATTCTTCTTCTTCTTCTCGTTTTATACCTGAAGCTTCCACTCTTCTTCTCGTTTTATACCTGCAGCTTCCACTCTTCTTCTCGTTTTATACCTGCAGCTTCCATTCTTCTTCTTCTTCTCGTTTTATACCTGCAGCTTCCATTCTTCTTCTCTTGTTTTATACCTGCAGCTTCCATTCTTCTTCTCTTGTTTTATACCTGCAGCTTCCACTCTTCTTCTTCTCGTTTTATACCTGCAGCTTCCATTCTTCTTCTCTTGTTTTATACCTGCAGCTTCCACTCTTCTTCTTCTCATTTTATACCTGCAGCTTCCATTCTTCTTCTTCTTCTCGTTTTATACCTGCAGCTTCCACTCTTCTTCTCTTGTTTTATACCTGCGGCTTCCACTCTTCTTCTCGTTTTATACCTGCAGCTTCCACTCTTCTTCTTCTCGTTTTATACCTGCAGCTTCCACTCTTCTTCTTCTCGTTTTATACCTGCAGCTTCCATTCTTCTTCTCTTGTTTTATACCTGCAGCTTCCACTCTTCTTCTCGTTTTATACCTGCAGCTTCCACTCTTCTTCTCTTGTTTTATACCTGCAGCTTCCACTCTTCTTCTCGTTTTATACCTGCAGCTTCCATTCTTCTTCTCTTGTTTTATACCTGCAGCTTCCTCTTCTTCTCTTGTTTTATACCTGCGGCTTCCACTCTTCTTCTCTTGTTTTATACCTGCAGCTTCCACTCTTCTCTTGTTTTATACCTGCAGCTTCCACTCTTCTTCTCTTGTTTTATACCTGCGGCTTCCACTCTTCTTCTCTTGTTTTATACCTGCGGCTTCCACTCTTCTTCTCTTGTTTTATACCTGCAGCTTCCACTCTTCTTCTCTTGTTTTATACCTGCAGCTTCCTCTTCCTTCGCCGCTCTTCCTCTTCCGTTTCTCTCCGTTTCTCTCCGGTTCTCTCGGCTTCACGTTCTCCTTCCTCCGGCGCCGGTTTATTCGGCGCTTCTTTCCTCCTGTCCATCCGTCGCCATGACGACGATGTTCACGGAGGGAACCGGCTCCAGTGTTTCCGCGTTGAAGATGTTTACGTTTCTCTTTGATGACGTTTCAGTCCCTTTGATGTTTCTGTTCTTTGAAGTTCTTCTTCTTCACGGTTTCCTGCCGTTTATTTTCTCTCTTTTTCTTCTCCTCTCGGTTCCTGACACAAGCTGAAGGAAACTAAACGCCTGAGTGGTCAGAACATGGTGGCTGTGCTCCTCTTCTTCCTCCTCCTCCTCCTCCTCTTCTTCTTCCTCCTCCTCTTCCTCCGGAGGCTGAAATGAATGAACGACGCTCTTCAAAACGTCTTTCACTCTTCGACCAATCGGATCGTCTTCCAGCGACGCCAGCTCCTCCTCACCGGTCGGTGATGAGCCACCGAGCGGCGTAGTGTCGTTGGTCTCCTCTTCCTCCTCCTCCTCCTTAGATCTGGTTTTCCCTCCAGTCTCATCTTCTTGTGGAGAGAAGTGGGAGGGGCCACAAGAAGCCCCTCCCACTTCTCTCCATTGCAGTTTCCCGCCGGTCATTTCTTCTTTTCTCAATTCCACGCGTTCAAATCTTCGTCTTCCGTCGACGCCGCTTGAGGAAAATTAAATATGAAGTTTCTTCACGGCGACGCCCAGATGATGAGAATCAGAACCGGTTCCTCGAGGCCTCGGCGCCCCGTCAGAACCGTGGAGCCAGGTCTCGCCGCTCTGACCTCCGGAGCGGTCGGATCCATTTCTGCAGAAAACTCCTCTTCGCACACGCCGGCGCGGGTCGAAAAAGTCGTGCATCCTCTGGTCGGCCTTCGGGGGGCGTGGCCTCTCGCAGCCAAAAGAAGAGGAGAACGATCTTCTTCTTCTTCTTCTCCCACCGTGTGAATCTCCAGACACGTGAGAGTTGAAGGTCTCCGGCTGGTGAGAGCTCCTCTCGTAGAAAACCTCCAGAGACGCTCCTCTTCCTCTTCTTCAGTCTCGTGGAAGCGTTCCTGGTGTCTTTAACGTCTCTTTATTTATTCAACTATTTTATGAACTACGTCCATGTAGGCGAGCGCGTGGCGTGAACCTCCACGACCGGCAGGTTCTGGTTCCCGTGACGTCACCGTGGAGAACCTCCCGGAGGCGTCCTGGTGGCTCCGTGAAAAGGTTTCCTCCTCCTCCTTCTTCCTCCTCCTCCTCCTCCTTCTTCTTCCTCCTCCTCCTCTTCTTCTTATTCTTCCTCTTCCGTGGGCAGCTTGAAGAGAAGTGTGAACTTTCCCCTCCCCCCTTCGTCATTAGATGATTACATGTTTCATACTCTACCTGTTGTTGTTGTTGTTGTTGTTGTTGTTGTTGAGCGGTCGGCTCATGTCGACTTTGATGGTGAGCGTTTCCTCGGCGGCGCCGCTCTTCTGCTCGCTCCAGCCTCGCTCCCTCTGGCGAGGCATCTTGGGGTCCGGGTCGCTCCTCTGAGGCCTCCGGGGCCCCTCCCCCTCCCCCTCCGCCCAGTCGGGCTCCCCGTCGGCGGGCTCCTCGAAGGCGTCTCCCCTGAAGGGTCGGCACGCCGGTCTCTGCTCTTCGCGAGGAAGATCTTGGTACCCCTGGGAGGACGGCTGTGAGCGCGGCTGAGTCCGGAGCGGTCCGGTTCTGCCGCCTTGGCCGCGGCCGATCTGGCCTCTCGCCGGGTGGGGGGGCCCCCCCCTCCCCCCGTGGGCCGCCGGGCCGTATCGGGCGGCGTTGGGCCGGTCCGGCGGCGGCGCGGCGCTCCTCTTGGCGTCGTGATAGTCGGAGTCCCTCCAGGCGTCTTGGAAGTGGCGTCCTCTGGCGTCTCCCCGCTCCTCCGGCGCCCCGAAGCGCTCCGGAGCCGAGCCGGCCGGGCGGGGGGGCGGGGGGCTCCTCGGCCGCTCAAAGTCCTGGCCGGGGTCCCACCGCGGCGGCTTCCCCCCGCCGCCCGCGATGCCGTGGTCGTGCTCCACGACGAGCGGCCCCGAGTGCCGGGCGCCGCCTCCAAACTTATCTTTGGGGGCGTCGCCCGAGTAACGCTGCTCCCCAAAGTCCTCCTCATGTCTGAACCTGTGGCAGCACAAGAGGAGGTGACACGGTTCAACATTCAGCATTACTCAGACTTCACATGAGGATTCATGACGCGCGACATTAACTCGGGACACATTCTACATCAAACATCTCACGACGAGTTACAGCTTAAAACTACGAGCTGCTGCCGGCGCCTTCAAAGAAGAGCGACGCGAGGAGAGCGCACGCCATGCAGACGACGAGGCCGCCCTGCGTTTTGCATTATGGACAACGAGGTGACCGACAACGAGGATTCTCTCGGCGCTACGGGGGAAATCAGAAAGATGAGAATTCCTCGGCATTCTTCGTTTTCCTTTTTTTTCAAAGCATTTCTCTGAACATTTACCCCAGGTGAGCGCCGTCATCCATTTCTCTCCTCTGCCTTTTAAAGGCGGGGTTCCTCTCCGGGAGGGCCTCCTCTCTCCGTTTGTCTCTGCTGGGGCCCTGTGGGGGCCTCCTTCCTCTCTCCCTACCTGCTCCCCCTCTTTGGTCTTCCAGCCTCCCACCAGGACTGAGGTCCCTGAACCTCCCTCGCCCCCTGCCCGGCTCCCTCTGCTGGTGGTCCGGGTGGCCCCTCGGTGCCGGCGGCAGCTTTTCCCTCATCACCCTCGGAGGTGACGGAGCCAACCTCGGTCTGTTTTCAAATCTCTGAAAGAGCTCTCGAAAGCCTCCTCTGCGCCGGTCTCCGCTCCCTCCTCTTCCTCTTCCTCTGCCTCCTCCATCATCACGCAGCGGAGAGGGCACGGGGTCTTCATCAAAGCTCGTCACACTGTGATGTGGCGACGGCCTCCGCCGGTAGAACTCCTCCTGGTTCGGATGGCGCTGCTGCCCAAAGTGCCGGTCATCTGGGAACAGGGGGGATCTCCTCTGGGCGTCGGGGCGCATGTCCTCCCCAAAGTAGTTCCAGTGGTCTTCGGCGTCTTCTCGGGAGCGGTGGCTCCTCGCCGACGGACCCCCGTTAGCTTTGTGAGGATCGAAGTCTGGTTCGTCCCACGGGAACCTTCTGGGGAGAAATAAATGTTGGGGGGAAAAAAGTTAAGCGTTCACGTTGTGAGGTTATTTTTATTTATTTTTTTAAGGTAGAAGTTATCACATATTGTATTTATTCAAAAACATAATATTTTTCTTTTTAGTCGTCTATTTATTACGTTTATTATTGTTAAAGATTAGGTTCAAAAAATTAAATGTCATCATTATCACTTATGTTCTTGAATATATATATATATACACACAAATATACATATAAAAGTTGATTTCACGTTCCGTTATGTTTAAAGTTATCATACTTTCTACATTTCTTTTTATTTATTTATGTTTTCACAAAACAATATAAATGTGAATGTACCTATAATACTGCAACTGTATTTTAAGTTTTATTTTAATTTGACCATTTCTTTTTCAACAAAACAAATAATTATTTCGTCCATACTTTGCAGATAAATATTTTAAAAATCTTACAAATATTTATCCTAAAAAAAAAAGATCTTACGTTTTAACTCGTATATGAAAATGATATGCCATATATAAATGTAATTACCTGTAACGTGGCGATCCGGACCGCGGCCTTGACATGTGTGAACCTTTAATGAACAGTGTTTTAGTTTAGTCACATTCATCTTTTCGTCTTATTAAAGTACATTTTGTTGCTTTGTTGACAAACTTCTTCCTCAGCCACGAGCTCCATTACGTTTAAAGTCACGACTTCCGGCTCACGAGACACATAACAGCGCGTTTAACATTTTACACATCTATATTAAACCCCAAAAACTATCAGAACATTTTCAAAATAAACAATACAGTAAGCTAACTCCTAGCCGGCTAAGCTAGTTAGCAGTTAGCTTCTCACCTTCGTCCTCGTCACGCCCCAGACTGTCACGCGCTGACTGTCACGCGCTCACTTTAGCTACAGCGGGGACCGGAAACACCCCAAAAAACACGCGAAATAACCGTTTGTGCTTTCGGACTAAACACCTCTTTACTGCCAAATAAAAAACCCAAAGCGAGCTGAGAGTTTATCTTTGAAGGCTGCGAGAAAGAAATGGCTGCGAGGGATCGTCACTTCCGGCGAGGAGCTGTGCCAGCGTGGCCACTTCCGGCGCAGTCTTTTCAGAATAAATGTATAAAGTTGTGCAAATCCTTTTTATATATATATATATTATATACATGTATGTATACATAAATATATAATATATTTATTTAAATAAACAAATATATAAATATATATGAGGTCCTGGATCCCCGTGAGGGCCTACTTGAAGCAGACGTAACGTTGTGTATTTATATTGTAGTACTTTGTGTAATTATATTGTAGTACTTTGTGTAATTATATTGTCGTACTTTGTGTATTTATATTGTAGTACTTTGTGTATTTATATTGTCGTACTTTGTGTATTTATATTGTTGTACTTTGTGTATTTATATTGTCGTACTTTGTGTATTTATATTGTTGTACTTTGTGTATTTATATTGTCGTACTTTGTGTAATTATATTGTCGTACTTTGTGTATTTCTATTGTCGTACTTTGTGTATTTATATTGTTGTACTTTGTGTATTTATATTGTCGTATTATGTGTATTTATATTGTAGTACTTTGTGTATTTATATTGTAGTACTTTGTGTAATTATATTGTCGTACTTTGTGTATTTATATTGTCGTACTTTGTGTATTTATATTGTCGTACTTTGTGTATTGTGCAGATTGTACCAGGAAAATAAAAAGGAAATGTTAAAATGTTCTTTGGTTAATACACGTGACCTGTTTCCATGTTGAAGGTCAAAGGTCAAAGGTCAAAGCTGTATTGGGTCGTTATGATGAACTGTATGCAGGAAGTAACACAATAAAAGTCCTGACTCCGTCTTTTGCAGATGAGTTTTATTCCAGTGCAGCGTCAACACAGTGAGATAATATGATAAAGAGTCTGCTTGAAGCTCGACGCGACACGTCTCGTGAAGGTTAACATCGCACACAGGTTTGTTTACTACTTCCTGTTGCCCAAAGCGTCCGGCGGCCATGTTTATATATATGTATACGAGTATCTACTTATCTCACCACCACGAATGGCTCCACGACGTCTCGGGTTCCATGCACCACGTCTACAATGACATATTCCACCAAGCTGCGGGAAATCATATCGATGAACACCGCGGCCATATTTATTTTGTGTTTTACTTCATATACAAGAGGAGGGGGGGGGGTTCACATCTTCAGTCATGTTTACCTATAAAGACACGAAGAAGAGAACAAGGAGATGAAGTTCATTTTAAAAGCACTAAAGCAACGTCTTCACCAGGAGGGGGCGTGTCTGACCGATGATGTCATCAAGCCGTTGGGATTCCAAGAGGCCGACTCACACGTATCTTGTTGACAGCCCAGAAGAAGAAGAAGAAGAAGAAGAAGAGTGTATTCCTCACCAGAATGACACCGGACCACAATGTGAGGAGGGACTCACAATTAAATACGTCTGTATATTTTAATAGTGTTATTTTCCCCAAAACATAAATCATAAATGTGTCTTTTTAAGTGTCACATGCATCTCAGAGGGCCGAGGCCTCAGGGGTGGTGAGAGGTGGAGGCTCTGACCAGGTGAGGTATATTCTAGCTGTGGGGGGGGGGGGGGGCGCAGGTACAAGTACACGTTGCTGATCGACAGGAGAAAGAAACTCGGTGTTTATGTCTCGTGATGTTTTCTTTTCTTTTGTCGTTAAGCAGGAGGTGAACACACACAGGAGAGACTCCCAGATGGTGTGTTCAGGTACAACCAGTAACATCGGCTTCCCCTCCGGATGAACTCTCCCCTGACTCAGATATTTACAGCTTTACAAAGAGCGCGATGAGAGAGATTAAAAGCGGGCGACACTTTGATAGTTGCAGTTTGGGGGCAGTGCAGCCGGGAAATAAAGATCCAACAGGAAGTGAAATAAGATTCAACAGGAAGTGAAATAAAGACTCAACAGGAAGTGAAATAAAGATCCAACAGAAAGTGAAATAAAGATTCAGCAGGAAGTAAAATAAAGATTCCACAGGAAGTGAAATAAAGATTCAACAGGAAGTGAAATAAAGATCCAGCAGGAAGTAAAATAAAGATTCCACAGGAAGTGAAATAAAGATTAAACAGGAAGTGAAATAAAGATCCAACAGGAAGTGAAATAAAGATCCAGCAGGAAGTGAAATAAAGATCCAGCAGGAAGTGAAATAAAGATTCAACAGGAAGTGAAATAAAGATCCGACAGGAAGTGAAACAAGGATAAGAGGAGTGTCTGGTGCTTTCTATTGGATGGTTGGCGTGAACATTGATCTTGTATATTTTAATCACCTGTAACATAAATAATCTATTCCTTAATACTAGCTGTTGTTGTTTACAGTGTGTTTATGTAGTGTTGTTGTTGTTGTCCCGTGTGCACTGCCTCACAGCGTCAGGACGGATGAGGAACTTTTGTTCCTCGTGGAAATGTTGATGCTTCTTGCTCCGCTCGTCCCGTTGCTATGGAAACCGGCCGGCTCCTGAGAGAGAGAGAGAGAGGGAGAGAGACAATACAATTAAATAAATTACAATAAGTAATTAATTAAAAGATACAAAAAGATAAATTAAGATATATTCAAATAAGATCTGATGGAATATGATAAATTAAGATGAAATAAAAAAAGGTAAATTAAGATAAATTAAAATAAGATACAATAAGATAAATTAAGATGAATAAAACTAAAATACAATAAGATACAAAAAGATAAATTAAGATAAATACAAATAAAATACAATAAGATAAATTAAGATAAATTAAAATGAGATACAACAAGATAAATTAAGATGAACTCAAATAAGATACAATAATATAACTTTAGATAAGTTAAGATAAATTAAAATAAGATACAATAAGATAACTTTAGATAAGTTAAAATAAGATACAATAAGATAACTTTAGATAAGTTAAAATAAGATACAATAAGATAACTTTATTCAAATCAAGTGAAGTTGTTGTGCAGCCGTTCCAGTGGTACTGAGTGCTAATGTGAAATAAAAGACTATCAATAAGCAGATATCCATCAATAAAGAGGGTTAATGGTTAATGGGGGGGGGGTCTCTACCTGCTACTGGACGTCCAGCTTATTGGGCCCGATGCTGTGGAGGATCTGGGAGGACTCGGAGGCCGCGCTGTAGGCCTGGATCAGCAGGTTCTTGTTGAGGTCCCCCACCCCGCTGCCGACCTGCAGCCGGGGGTACGCGGCCGAGCGGCCCTGGGCCTCCAGCTCCAGCAGCTGCTCCAGGGGACAGTCGGGCCCCTCGGCGAGCGGCGAGAACTCATGAGCGCTGGGCTGCTCGTCACGGGACACCGGGCTGACGGACACAGATGGAGAACTTCAAGACACGATGGGGACGGAGACACGGGCGATTCATTAGCACCGAGTTCACACGACAGACACGTAGGAGACATGTAGGAGACACGTAGGAGACACGTAGGGGACACGTAGGAGACACGTAGGAGACACGTAGGAGACACGTAGGAGACACGGGCGATTCATTAGCACCGAGTTCACACTACAGACACGTAGGAGACATGTAGGAGACACTTAGGAGACATGTAGGGGACACGTAGGAGACACGTAGGAGACACGTAGGAGACACGGGCGATTCATTAGCACCGAGTTCACACGACAGACACGTAGGAGACATGTAGGAGACACGTAGGAGACATGTAGGAGACACGGGCGATTCATTAGCACCGAGTTCACACTACAGACACGTAGGAGACATGTAGGAGACACTTAGGAGACATGTAGGGGACACGTAGGAGACACGTAGGAGACACGTAGGAGACACGGGCGATTCATTAGCACCGAGTTCACACTACAGACACGTAGGAGACATGTAGGAGACACTTAGGAGACATGTAGGGGACACGTAGGAGACACGGGGCGATTCATTAGCACCGAGTTCACACGACAGACACGTAGGAGACACTTAGGAGACACGTAGGAGACACGTAGGAGACACGGGGCGATTCATTAGCACCGAGTTCACACGACAGACACGTAGGAGACATGTAGGAGACACTTAGGAGACATGTAGGGGACACGTAGGAGACACGTAGGAGACACGGGCGATTCATTAGCACCGAGTTCACACGACAGACACGTAGGAGACATGTAGGAGACACTTAGGAGACACGTAGGAGACACGGGGCGATTCATTAGCACCGAGTTCACACGACAGACACGTAGGAGACATGTAGGAGACACTTAGGAGACATGTAGGGGACACGTAGGAGACACGTAGGAGACATGCAGGAGACATGTAGGAGACACGTAGGAGACACGGGGCGATTCATTAGCACCGAGTTCACACTACAGACACGTAGGAGACATGTAGGAGACACTTAGGAGACATGTAGGGGACACGTAGGAGACACGTAGGAGACATGCAGGAGACATGTAGGAGACACGTAGGAGACACGGGGCGATTCATTAGCACCGAGTTCACACTACAGACACTTAGGAGACATGTAGGAGACACGTAGGAGACACGTAGGAGACGTGTAGGAGACACGACGGTTATAACCAACGCAGACGTCTCACCTGACATCCATCGACTGGACTCCGTCCGACAGCTCGTCCAGGAAGCTCTTGGTCCCCAGGGGCCCCAGCAGGGTGATGGGGGCCGGAGTCGGGACCTGGTTCTGTGTGGGGACCTCGTCCTCTTGGGGGACCTCGTCCTCCGGGGCGACCGCCGCCTCCGGCATCGAGTCGGCTGCGGACACGACAAGTCGAGCTCAAAATCGTGTGTGTGTGTCCGTGCGTCGCTTCCCTGTCAAACCACCAGGGGGGGCCACACTCCTCAGATGCAACACTGCTGACTCACTGCAGGGAGACTTGTTTAATTATAGAGAAAACTAATTCTTTATTTTTTCTCTTTGAATCTATTTAGAATTTATTTTTTCATTTATTTTATTTCATTTCTTTCATTTCATTTATTTTATTGGTTTTCCTTTTATTCATTTAAATATATTTTTTAATTTAAAATTTTGTGTTTTGTATTATTATTTATTTATTTTGAAGTTCTCAACTCACTTGGTCAATATAAAGTATAATATTATGAAACCTTTCATTTTAAAACCTGTGATTGAGTTTAGGGTTGTATAGATATGAATATACTTGTTTTGTGTTATATTATTATTCTTTGTGTTTATTTACCTTTATGTTCTGTATGTGCGGCTGATGATCTACATCATATATATAATTATATATGTCTAAGGAAAGGAGGCGATGCGTTCAAGGTTCACCTGCAGCGCCGGACATCGGCTCCGCTTCGCTCTTGCGTGTCCTCTTCATGATCTCCTCGATCCTCTGAAACGAGACCGACAGGTGAGACTCACACCTGGCTTCACCTCCTCATGGACGGTAAAGGAGGCGTCGCTACCTTCTTCCTCTGCAGCCGCTCCTGCTCCTCCTGGAGGTGCAGCAGCTCTCTCTCCTGCCGCTTCCTCTCCGCCTCCCGATGGGCTCTCAGCACGGCCTCCTCCCTCTGAAACAGAGGTCACCAGAGGTCATTAGAGGTCATTACAGGTCATCAGAGGTCATGTTTATAGCAGCTGATGCATTGTGCTGCACTTTTAATAATCCTTAACTCAAAGTGCTCCCCCAGATTTAGTTTTTTCTTCGTTCTTTTCTTTAATTGTTCTCCTGCATTAATTTAGTTGATTATCTGAATAAATCACCAGAGTTATATTTATTTGTATTAATTATTTAATTAATTTAAAGAAAATGAATAAAACCAACAATCAATACTATTAATGTGATATTAAAATCATCACATATAAATAAATGATCAAAACTGCCCACCAATAGATAATAATAACAATAAACAAATAACAACCACAATAACAATAATAATAAACCATAACCATAATAGTAATAACAATAATAATAAATAATCATTAATAATAATAACAAATAATAAACAATAGTAAACCATAATGACAATAATTAAAAATAAATAATAGTAATAATAATAAACAATAATACAAAAATAATAACAATAAAAAAATGATAATAATAAATAACAATAATAACAATACTAATAAATACTAATAATAAATCCATCATTGTGTGTCCTGACCTCTCTGTCCAGCTGGTCCTGCATGTCCTTCCAGCGCTGCTCCTTCTGCCGTCTCTCCTCATCCTCTCTGCTCCTCCTCTCCTCCTCCCTCCTCACCTTCTCCTCCTCGGCCTGCAGCGCAGCTCTCTCCTGCCTCTCCTTGGCCTCCTGCTGCCTCCTCTGCTCCTCCTCGGCCCTCAGCCTGAAGGATGAAGAATTACTTTCAGGAATATATTTACAATTTTCAGATGTTTTACATAAAAATGACTTTTACAACCACAAGAGACTCATGACTATCAATCAATAACTCAATAAGGATCAATCAATAAGGATCAATGAAAGCCTCCACCCGCCTCTCCTCCTCCACCCGCTGCCTCTCCTCCTGCTCCTTCTGTATCCGGGCCAGACGGCGTCTCTCGGCCAGCAGTCTGGACGCCTCCTCAGCGTCCGTCGTCCCGCCAACGCTCCGACCGGAGGGCGTGCTGGGAGACTCTGGGGGGGAGGAGGGTAATATGATTAGTGATTATTTCTCCAGGATGATGAATTGACATACACACACAGACACACACACACACAGACACACAGACACACACACAGACACACACATACAATCACACACACAGACACACACACACACACACACAGTGCCTCTACCTGCGTTCAGTTCTCTGCTGGTGGATTTGGGGATCTTTCTCTCCGAGGTCTCAGATTTGGTGGATTTCCTCTCCAGGGTGCTGTGACCTTTGACCTCGGGGTGACCCCTGTCGTCGGTGCCGGGGGTCGTGGCCCTCTGCCTCAGCGGGGAGGGGGGGTACTGGCCACCGGGGGAGCAGGGCGACTGGGCGCGACTCCTGTTCGACCTCACCCTGAAAACCAGCAGGACGGCGTCAGGGCCCCCTGACTGTGTGTGTGTGTGTGTGTGTGTGTGTTGTACCGTTTGGGCGTGGCGGGGCCCTTGCTGTTGGCCCGGAAGGATGAACTGCGGGCCGGTGCGTTGGGATTCTCCCCCTGTGTCACATTTACAAATAACAACAAGAAAACATTTGGTTAAACATTAGAGACGCTGTATAGTCTCTGGTGGAGACCTGTCAATCACCTTAAGCCCCGCCCCTAAAGCGCCCCCTGCTTCATGGCCTGTTGACGCTAAATGACCATAAAGTATAAATGATGACATCATGCTGTATAGAAGAAGACTTGAAACTAGAGACTGAGACAGAGTCATGTCTACAATGTTTACTGAGGGAATACATCAAGAGAAGGAGAGTCACTATAGAGACTTCTATACAACCAGAGGAGCCCCCTGGTGGTCAGGAGAGAGAATGCAGCTTCAACACATGAAACATATGAAGCGCACACATGTGTGTGTGTATGTGGGTGTGTGTATGTGTGTGTGTGTGTATATGTGTGTGTGTGTGTATGTGTATATGTGTGTATGTGTGTGTGTGTATGTGTGTGTGTGTGTATGTGTGTGTGTATATGTGTGTGTGTATGTATATGTGTGTGTATGTGTGTGTGTATGTGTGTGTGTGTGTGTATGTGTGTATGTGTGTGTGTATGTGTATATGTGTGTGTGTATGTGTGTGTGTATGTGTGTCTGTGTGTGTGTATGTATATGTGTGTATGTGTGTGTGTATGTATGTGAGTGTGTATGTGTATATGTGTGTATGTGTGTGTGTGTGTGTGTGTGTGTGTGTGTGTGTGTGTGTGTGTGTGTGTGTGAGGGCTGACCGTGGGTGTTTTGGCTCTGGACGTCTCATCAGGGAATCCAGCGATGCTCCTGCGGTTGGAGGAACTTCTGTTCGGTCTGTGGTTGTTGGGGGACGCTGTTCGATGGGACACAAAAGACACTGATGGTCACGAAACGACACACACACACACACACACACACGCAAACACACACACAAACACACAAACAAACCATGAAGTGGACACAAACAAATCAGAAACTTCCAATAAGTGAAAAAGGAACTTTCTTTTGTAGCCAGTGTGTACCTGTAGTTTTGTAGCTGGTGTGTACCTGTAGTAGTGTAGCCGGTGTGTACCTGTAGTTTTGTAGAATTGTAGCCGGTGTGTACCTGTAGCTTTGTAGTTGTGTAGCCAGTGTGTACCTGTAGTTGTGTAGCCGGTGTGTACCTGTAGTTTTGTAGAATTGTAGCCGGTGTGTACCTGTAGTTTTGTAGTTGTGTAGCCAGTGTGTACCTGTAGTAGTGTAGCCGGTGTGTACCTGTAGTTTTGTAGAATGCGGTGTGTACCTGTAGCTTTGTAGTTGTGTAGCCAGTGTGTACCTGTAGTTGTGTAGCCGGTGTGTACCTGTAGTTTTGTAGTTGTGTAGCCAGTGTGTACCTGTAGTAGTGTAGCCGGTGTGTACCTGTAGTTGTGTAGCCGGTGTGTACCTGTAGTTGTGTAGCCGGTGTGTACCTGTAGTTGTGTAGCCGGTGTGTACCTGTAGTTGTGTAGCCGGTGTGTACCTGTAGTTGTGTAGCCGGTGTGTACCTGTAGTTGTGTAGCCGGTGTGTACCTGTAGTTTTGTAGCCGGTGTGTACCTGTAGTTGTGTAGCGGTGTGTACCTGTAGTTTTGTAGCGGTGTGTACCTGTAGTTGTGTAGCCGGTGTGTACCTGTAGTTTTGTAGCCGGTGTGTACCTGTAGTAGTGTAGCCGGTGTGTACCTGTAGTAGTGTAGCCGGTGTGTACCTGTAGTTGTGTAGCCGGTGTGTACCTGTAGTTGTATAGCCGGTGTGTACCTGTAGTTGTGTAGCCGGTGTGTACCTGTAGTTTTGTAGCCGGTGTGTACCTGTAGTTTTGTAGCCGGTGTGTACCTGTAGTAGTGTAGCCGGTGTGTACCTGTAGTTGTGTAGCCAGTGTGTACCTGTAGTTGTGTAGCCGGTGTGTACCTGTAGTTTTGTAGCCGGTGTGTACCTGTAGTTGTGTAGCCGGTGTGTACCTGTAGTTGTGTAGCCGGTGTACCTGTAGTTTGTAGCGGTGTGTACCTGTAGTTTTGTAGCCGGTGTGTACCTGTAGTTTTGTAGCCGGTGTGTACCTGTAGTTGTGTAGCCGGTGTGTACCTGTAGTTGTGTAGCCGGTGTGTACCTGTAGTTGTATAGCCGGTGTGTACCTGTAGTTGTGTAGCGGTGTGTACCTGTAGTTGTGTAGCGGTGTGTACCTGTAGTTGTGTAGCCGGTGTGTACCTGTAGTTGTGTAGCCGTGTGTACCTGTAGTTGTGTAGCCGGTGTGTACCTGTAGTTGTGTAGCGGTGTACCTGTAGTTATGTAGCCAGTGTGTACCTGTAGTTGTGTAGCCGGTGTGTACCTGTAGTTGTGTAGCCGGTGTGTACCTGTAGTTGTGTAGCCGGTGTGTACCTGTAGTTGTGTAGCCAGTGTGTACCTGTAGTTTTGTAGCCAGTGTGTACCTGTAGTTGTGTAGCCGGTGTGTACCTGTAGTTGTGTAGCCAGTGTGTACCTGTAGTTGTGTAGCCGGTGTGTACCTGTAGTTGTGTAGCCGGTGTGTACCTGTAGTTGTGTAGCCGGTGTGTACCTGTAGTTGTGTAGCCGGTGTGTACCTGTAGTTGTGTAGCCAGTGTGTACCTGTAGTTGTGTAGCCGGTGTGTACCTGTAGTTGTGTAGCCGGTGTGTACCTGTAGTTTTGTAGCCGGTGTGTACCTGTAGTTTTGTAGCCGGTGTGTACCTGTAGTTTTGTAGCCGGTGTGTACCTGTAGTTGTGTAGCCGGTGTGTACCTGTAGTTGTGTAGCCGGTGTGTACCTGTAGTTGTGTAGCCGGTGTGTACCTGTAGTTGTGTAGCCGGTGTGTACCTGTAGTTGTGTAGCCGGTGTGTACCTGTAGTTGTGTAGCCGGTGTGTACCTGTAGTTGTGTAGCGGGTGTGTACCTGTAGTTGTGTAGCCGGTGTGTACCTGTAGTTGTGTAGCCGGTGTGTACCTGTAGTTGTGTAGCCGGTGTGTACCTGTAGTTGTGTAGCCGGTGTGTACCTGTAGTTTTGTAGCCGGTGTGTACCTGTAGTTGTGTAGCCGGTGTGTACCTGTAGTTTTGTAGCCGGTGTGTACCTGTGGTTGTGTAGCCAGTGTGTACCTGTAGTTGTGTAGCCGGTGTGTACCTGTAGTTGTGTAGCCGGTGTGTACCTGTAGTTGTGTAGCCGGTGTGTACCTGTAGTTTTGTAGCCGGTGTGTACCTGTAGTTTTGTAGCTGGTGTGTACCTGTAGTTGTGTAGCCGGTGTGTACCTGTAGTTGTGTAGCCGGTGTGTACCTGTAGTTTTGTAGCCGGTGTGTACCTGTAGCTTTGTAGTTTTGTAGCCAGTGTGTACCTGTAGTTGTGTAGCCCGTGTGTACCTGTAGTTGTGTAGCCGGTGTGTACCTGTAGTTGTGTAGCTGGTGTGTACCTGTAGTTGTGTAGCCGGTGTGTACCTGTAGTTGTGTAGCCGGTGTGTACCTGTAGTTGTGTAGCTCTGTAGCTGTCTCTTACCTCTCTCAGGTGAATGGAGGGCAGCGGAGGAGTTGGAGAGCTGCTTGTTGATTGGCTGATCCATCGCAGGAGTAGACAGGAAGTCACTGACTGAGGAAACAGAAGACAGTGAATCAAAGGCCTGACTGTAATCCGAGGAAGATGTAAATGTCACGTTCAATGACCCCTGAAAAAACAAACACCGTCACGCAACCGACACAAAACTGCCGCGTCACTCTGAACACGAGCCGGCCGATCGACGCCCTGAAGGAACCTTGTGACGCGAGGACAGAGAGGCAGCCGCCGCAGTCAACCTTTACATTTGTTCACGTATGTTCTGTCTTCGTTGTGAACGTGACACGGTGACGTCAACAGAACGTTATGAGTCAGATTTTATGACTGAAAATAGAAAATATTACATAAACGTTTCTCATCACGTTCTTATCTTCTTCTGAGGTTTCCTCAATGTTTATAAAAATAATCTTTGACATTTTTACTAATTGTGATTTGTAATTTTGGTGAAACTTGAAAAGTGAAGAAAAAACAACAACATGGATATCTGTGTGTGTGTGTATGTGTGTGTGATTTGATCTGATCTCGGTGGGGTGTAATACGTTTTACAGACCGGCTGAGACCGCTACAGGGTTAATGTCTGGTATCATATATGTGTGTGTGTGTATGTGTGTGTGTGTGCAGCTCCCTGCTGGGGATATGTCTGCATCACTAAACACGGCCCTGGGCAAGGAAGACAGGAAGTTTGGCAGCCCTTTGTTGTATGAAGGGCGGGGGTCTCTTCAAGATTCAAGATTCAAGATGTTTTATTTGTCACATACACACACAGGGTGTGCAGTGAAATGAAAGTGGCATGCTCAGCAGGAATGTGCAAGGGCAACAAGTACACGCTATTTACAAATAAAAAACAACACAATATTTACAGTAAGTGTGTGTGTGTGTGTGTGTGTGCCTAAGAGGGGCAGTTGTGTGGGTCTATGTGGGGGTCCTGGTGAGGTCGGAGTTCACAATCCTGATGGCCTGAGGAAAGAAACTCCGTCTCAGTCTCTCTGTTCTTGCAGCGTGACTACGGAGGCGCCTGCCTGACCGCAGCAGCTGAAACAGTCTGTTGTTGGGGTGGTGAGGATCCTTCATGATCCTGCCGGCTCTGGTTCTGCACCTCCTGGTGTACAAGTCCTGCAGGGTGGGGAGTGTAGTTCCAATAGTGCGTTCAGCCGAACGCACTACTCTCTGCAGAGCCTTCCTGTCCTGAGCGGAGCAGTTGCCAAACCAGGCTGTGATGCTTCCTGTCAGGACGCTCTC
The DNA here is from genome assembly GCF_029220125.1 of Pseudoliparis swirei. Taxonomy (NCBI): domain Eukaryota; kingdom Metazoa; phylum Chordata; class Actinopteri; order Perciformes; family Liparidae; genus Pseudoliparis; species Pseudoliparis swirei. The sequence goes on from NC_079403.1 coordinate 2,494,906, forward strand.
TACAGCTCCAGAGTAGAAGGACTGAAGGATCCTGTGTGTGTGTGTGTGTGTGTGTGTGTGTGTGTGTGTGTGTGTGTGTGTGTGTGTCTGTGTGTGTGTGTGTGCAGACACTCATCCTAACAGGAGAAGTGGTAATACTGCATGTAAACTGTGAACTATTTATGATAATGATGAACAACAGCACCCACGTTCCTCTCTCTGTTGCACACATATACACACTAATACACACACAAACACACACATGTACACATGGTTAGTGTGTGTGTCACATGTCTGTTCGCCTTAATGAAGCTGCTTAATTTAAAACGTCAGTCATACGATTTATAATTTTTCTTATTATGAATGTAAACATTTTTTTTAAATTCCCATCCCCGTGGGAGTCAGTGAAGTAACCACAAGGGGCCGCATCAGTTACGATAAGAAAAGAAAAAGAAAAAACAATCATGTTTTGCTTCGCAGGATTTTTGTCTGTTTTCTGCCCGACAACAAAAACATATCAGAAGACAATAAGGAATTAATTTGCATCAGCTTACTTAATTACAATTAATTTGCCTCCTTTAAAACAAACCTTTGGGCGGTTTTGCTTTTAAAAACACTTGAGAGATGATGACTCGTCGTATTATTTAGAAATGAGACAGAAACATGACGATTTATAGAAAAACATAATCACCACGATGACCTCATCTGATGACACAAGTCAACACAGTTTGAACACGTTTAAAATTAGTCCTGGCTCACAATCTAAATCACCATCATCTTCAGATGTCATAAACACACAAAACACACGTCATAAACACACAACACACACGTCATAAACACACAACACACACGTCATAAACACACACAACACACACGTCATAAACACACAACACACACGTCATAAACACACAACACACACGTCATAAACACACACGTCATAAACACACAACACACACGTCATAAACACACAACACACACGTCATGAACACACACGTCATAAACACACACGTCATAAACACACACGTCATAAACACACACGTCATGAACACACACGTCATAAACACACACGTCATGAACACACACGTCATAAACACACACGCCATAAACACACACGTCATGAACACACACGTCATGAACACACACGTCATGAACACACACGTCATAAACACACGTCATAAACACACACGTCATAAACACACACGTCATAAACACACACGTCATGAACACACACGTCATGAACACACACGTCATAAACACACACGTCATGAACACACACGTCATAAACACACACGTCATGAACACACACGTCATGAACACACGTCGCGTAAAACACACGTCATAAACACACACGTCATGAACACACACGTCATATACACACGTCATGAACACACACGTCATAAACACACACGTCATGAACACACACGTCATGAACACACACGTCATGAACACACACGTCATGAACACACACGTCATAAACACACACGTCATAAACACACACGTCATGAACACACACGTCATAAACACACGTCATGAACACACACGTCATAAACACACACGTCATGAACACACACGTCATAAACACACACGTCATAAACACACACGTCATAAACACACACGTCATGAACACACACGTCATGAACACACACGTCATAAACACACACGTCATAAACACACACGTCATAAACACACACATCATGAACACACACGTCATAAACACACACGTCATGAACACACACATCATGAACACACACGTCATAAACACACAGCAGGATGATCAGCCGACGGGACAAAGAGCCAAACAAAGACATGCAGGAGAACAGCTGCAGGTGAGATGAGGGAGGAGGGGGGGGGAGGAGGAGGAGGAGGAGGAGGGGAGGAGGGAGGGGAGAGGAAGAGGGGAGGAGAGGGGAGGAGGAGGGGGAGGAGGGAGGAGGGAAGAGGGGGGGAGGGGTATCAGCATGACACACACAGAGTCATGTGATCTGTACCGTGACGGGTTTGTCTGGCGCTGGAAGCAGCAGGAAGCTCATTGGGCTGAGCGGAGCCAATGGCAGGGCAGGGCGGGGCCTTAGGGTTACCTGGGCAGCAGGTGAGGCAAGAGCGGAGAAAGCAAAGCGTTACACACTCACAAGCACACACACACACACACACACTCACTCGTACACCTGCTTCAACACACACACTAAGACAGCGGACACACAAGATTCGACACACGTGTAGGAGCCATTTCTATACGTTATTTTAATGCTTTTATTTATTTCTATTTTCTGAGAATTTGTGCCCTCTACAGGTCAAAACGCCAATAAATAGGAGCGTGACCTGGGGGAGGGGCGGCTGACTGGGAGCACACAGCTTTTGACCTTGCTGTCTAATTATGTTGCTGGAGGAAAGGCCTCGCTGCTTTTTTGTGCTCTGAAACTTTATTTGTTGTTTTATTTTCTACCCACACGTTGTGCCATCCATTTTGGTAATAAACCCACCACTTGGAACTGTACTTGGACCGCTTTGGATTTCATTTATTTCATAACACAAGCGTCAAAGAACCCCCAGTCACCACCAACAAACGTGACTAACAAATGGACACTCAGGATAAATGGTCACTATAACACGTGTAACACAAAGATAACACGTGTGTACCCCTTTAAATCGTGTTTCATCTCTTCCTCCGTCGTGTTCCATCTCTTTCTGAAGTGGAGGAACATTCTTTCTCTGGTTCTTTTGGAGACGTTGGGATCCAGCAGCTCGTCTCAGGCGGCCGACATGAGACGAGCTGCTTCTGACATCTCAGTTCAGTTTCTTCTGTTCACCACATTCAGCCGGTAAACGTCGTCGGTGTTTCTGATCGTCGTCGTGAAGCGGTCGGATACAGACGGTTGACTTATTGATTATTATTGGCCGATCGATTGCTCCATATTTCCTTCGGTCTTCAAGAACATAATTCATCTGAACACGGAGCCGTGATGGAACTTCAAAATACACCCGTGTTTGTTTATGTGGACCAAGAAAGAAATACGCAGCACACACACACACACACACACAGACACATACACACACACACACAGAGACACACACACACACAGACACACACACACACAGACACAGACACACACAGACACATACACACACACACAGACACATACACACACACACACAGACACACACACACACAGACACACACACACACACACAGACACACACACAGACACACACAGACACATACACACAGACACACACACACACACACACACACACACTAGTGAGTCCTTGTCCTCTAATCGAGCTGTAAGATGAGCTGCTGCTGTTCCTGCTGCAGTGAGCGTTCTGCTGGGCCTCACAGATCCCAGATCAGCCTCTGGACCCTGATCCCGGGTCAGCGCCAGGACGGATCGGGGCGGGCCGCGAAGGATTGATGCAACACGGACGCAGGAGGTTTAGAACCGGGCCTCGCGACGGAGGCCCGACATCTCGTCGACAACAAGAGGAAAGAATAGGGAATGAAAAGAGAGAGAGAAGGAGGGGACGCGGCGGAGGGCGAGGAGCGGCGAGGAGCCTCAAGGTTAGACGGAGAACTCGTCTGGGAATCAGAGCCGCCTCCGAGCTCGGGGGAAGAAAACAACAGAGCGACAATAACACGCGCACACACACATACACACACACGCACACACGCACACACCAACATACACACGCGCACACGCACACACACGCACACACCCACACACACGCACACACGCACACACACACACGCACACGCACACACACACACGCTCACGCACACACACACATACACACACACGCACTTACACCTGTAGCTGAGTTAAAGCAAAAGCAGCAGCAGATGAGGCTTCAGTGTGTCTGGCTACACACGGATGATAAAACACACACACACACAGACACACACACACTCACACACACACACACTCCTCACCCCGATGAGGTGGAGACACAAAGCAGCTCCTGCACTGCAGCCTCCACACCCTTTTCTCCTCTCTTCAACCCCGTCACTCGCGACTGTTTATCCACCTCCGCTTCTGTCGTCCCCACCCTTTCATCCAGACCCCCCCCCCCCGACATCCATCCCCCGACATCCATCCCCCGACATCCATCCCCCGACATCCATCCCCCGACATCCATCCCCCGACATCCATCCCCCCCCCGACATCCAGACCCCCCCCCTCCAATTAGTTTCCGCCCGGTTGCACATCTCAAACCAACCCTTCCAATGACATCATCACCAAACAGAAACCCGTGGTACTCACCCTCCACTCCGTCAGGCGGTCCTCCCCATGTCCAGCGTTTGGGCCTGTTATCCAGGTGGTCTCCTCCTCCTCCTCCTCCTCCTGCTCCTCGTCTCTCGGGGCCCGCGGCTCTCCGGCGGACCAGGGCCTCCAGCCTCTCCTGCTCGTTGCGTTCGGAGATGGGGAAGAAGAGACACTCTCTTACTGAGCCGTCGCTACGCCGACGGTTGCCCGGCGATGCGCACGGCGAGTGCTGCGCCGCGGTTAGCGCCTGCAGCAGCATCGACCCTCCGTCCTCCATCGTCTGCCTCGATGGTCACAACACAGCTCCCTCTCTCCGTCTGCCTCTCCCTCTAGGTAACACTGACTCCCCCCATCCCCCGCTCTGTCTCTCCCTCCCTCCCTCCCTCTCACAGAGCAGTTTAGCCAGATGGGAGGGGACAGAATGCAACCCGTCACACATCCTCCCCCCCCACACACACACACACACATGCATGAACACACACACACACACAGACGGGGTGGGTTGGATATTGATACTGGTTGCATTGGTTTTTATTTTCAGCGCTCCTTCCCTCTCTCTCTTCTTCTTCTACACACATTATAATGTACTATAACACATTATAATGCACTATAACACATTATAATGTACTATAATACATTATAATGTACTATAACACATTATAATGTACTATAACACAGTATAATGTACTATAACACATTATAATGCACTATAACACATTATAATGTACTATAACACAGTATAATGTAGTATAATACATTATAATGTACTATAACACATTATAATGCACTATAACACAGTATAATGTACTATAACACATTATAGTGCACTATAACACAGTATAATGTACTATAATACATTATAATGTACTATAACACATAATGTACTATAACACATTATAATGCACTATAGCACATTATAATGTACTATAACACATTATAATGCACTATAACACATTTTAATGTACTATAACACATTATAATGTACTATAACACATTATAATGCACTATAGCGCATTATAATGTACTATAACACATTATAATGCACTATAACACATTTTAATGTACTATAACACATTATAATGTACTATAACACAGTATAATGAACTATAACACATTATAATGTACTATAACACAGTATAATGTACTATAACACAGTATAATGAACTATAACACATTATAATGTACTATAACACATTATAATGAACTATAACACAGTATAATGTACTATAACACATTATAATGAACTATAACACATTATAATGAACTATAACACATTATAATGTACTATAACACAGTATAATGTACTATAACACAGTATAATGAACTATAACACATTATAATGTACTATAACACATTATAATGAACTATAACACAGTATAATGTACTATAACACATTATAATGCACTATAACACATTATAATGTACTATAACACATTATAATGTACTATAACACATTATAATGCACTATAACACATTATAATGCAATATAACACATTATAATGTACTATAACACAGTATAATGCACTATAACACATTATAATGTACTATAACACATTATAATGTACTATAACACAGTATAATGTACTATAACACATTATAATGCACTATAACACATTATAATGTACTATAATACATTATAATGTACTATAACACATTATAATGCACTATAACACAGTATAATGTACTATAACACATTATAAGGCAAGGCAAGGCAAGTTTATTTATATAGCACATTTCATACATGAATGCAATTCAAAGTGCTTTACAAAAAATAGATCAAGAATAAAAAAAAAAAAAAAAAAAAAAAAAAAAAAAAAGTGCAAATTAAGGCAAAAGCAAAAAAGGCAAAAAAGCATAAAAAAAAAGAAAATAAAAAAAAAAAAAAAGATAAAAATCTAAGTGCAAACTTATTATCCTTCTACCGTGTCTTGTTATTTTAGGATTAATTTAGAACAAATTTAAATTTTAAAGGCAAGAATAAACGTTTTGTTTTGTTTTGAAGTTTGTCTAGTGCAGTCAGGTCTAAGCCTCTCGGAAGTTTGTTCCAACTGTTTTGTGTGTGGTATAATAACTGAGCTTTCTTCACCCCCCTTGTTTTTAACCTGGGAACAGTATACTGTGGACCCCCAGTGTTATAATGCACTATAACACAGTATAATGCACTATAACACAGTATAATGCACTATAACACAGTATAATGCACTATAACACAGTATAATGTACTATAATACATTATAATGCACTATAACACATTATAATGTACTATAATACAGTATAATGTACTATAATACATTATAATGTACTATAACACATTATAATGCACTATAACACAGTATAATGTACTATAACACATTATAATGCACTATAACACAGTATAATGTACTATAATACATTATAATGTACTATAACACATAATGTACTATAACACATTATAATGCACTATAGCACATTATAATGTACTATAACACATTATAATGCACTATAACACATTATAATGTACTATAACACATTATAATGCACTATAACACATTATAATGCACTATAACACATTTTAATGTACTATAACACATTATAATGTACTATAACACAGTATAATGAACTATAACACATTATAATGTACTATAACACAGTATAATGTACTATAACACAGTATAATTAACTATAACACATTATTATGTACTATAACACATTATAATGAACTATAACACATTATAATGTACTATAACACATTATAATGTACTATAACACAGTATAATGTACTATAACACAGTATAATGAACTATAACACTATGTAATATACTATAACATAGTATAATATACTATAACACAGTTTAATATACTGTAAAATACACACATACAAATACATATATATACAATAGAATATTCTAAATATGGTTTGAATTAATTGTTCTTTTCGAACTCAGTGAGAGATAATAAATTATCTGAATAATAAATAATAAAATAATAAATTAAATAAAATAATACATTTAATAAAATAATAAAATATATTCACATTTTGTGGCAAAATAATAATAAATAATCCTCATGGTCCTATATATATATATATTTGGGCGTTCGTATCATAGCTCAAACAATTATTTTGATGCGTTCAATAAAACACAAATTCAAAATGTAAATCATATTTTGCATGTCAAGATTTCTTTGGTGAAATATGTTTATATATATATCAACGTCTCTTCCGGTAAACGCACGATACGCTGAGGGTGATGTCATCGCCCTAAGAGGCTGACCAGTCATTATGTCATTGAGTTATGCATATGAGTGTGATGGGGGAGGGGCTCTGTTAGCATGCACACAGGGCCTTTAAATCAATGAGACCAGAGGTCTTTAACTCTCTGAGGACCAGGAGGGGCTTGTTAACCCTTCGGTTGCTGCTGAGGAACTGATGAGAACAACATGAGTCACTGGTTCTCAGCCAATGACAATGAGAGGTGTTCATGTTGGAGGCTGATGCTGCTGCATGAGGAAAAAAAGGCTATGCTTCTTGTGTTAGAGCTGCATTCTCTCTCCTGACCACAAGGGGGCGACTCCTCTGGTTGTATAGAAGTCTATGCTTCATGTGTTAAAGCTGCATTCTCTCTACACACCACCAGGGGGCGAATATATATATATATATATGTATATACATATATATATATGTATATACATATATATATATATATATATATGTATATACATATATATATATGGTATATTGATATCCAAAAACATTTTGGGATATAAATAAATACAAAGTCTAAATATTGAACACAACTGTGAAATTATAAGTGTCCGCTTCCTCCAACATGTAGTGAATGCATCGTCATCACGCCGTGACCTCTGACCTTCTCAGCCTCCTTCTGCTGCCGTCTCTTTTCCCCGGCAGCCGCCCGTCGCTGCTGCTCCTTCCTCTTCTGCACCTCCATCTTCCTCCCTCGCTCCTCGGCAGAGCGATCCAGCTGCTGCTGCGCACGGCGGTCCTTATCACGCAGCGCCTCCTGCATCTCTGAGCACATGAAGGAACACTTCATCCTTTAGTTTATCATTCATCAACACATGAAGGAACACTTCATCCTTTAGTGTATCATTCATCAACACATGAAGAAACACTTCATCCTTTAGTTTATCATTCATCAACAACACATGAAGGAACACTTCATCCATTAGTTTATCATTCATCAACACATGAAGAAACACTTCATCCTTTAGTTTATCATTCATCAACAACACATGAAGGAACACTTCATCCTTTAGTTTATCATTCATCAACAACACATGAAGGAACACTTTATCCTTTAGTTTATCATTCATCAACAACACATGAAGGAACACTTCATCCTTTAGTTTATCATTCATCAACACATGAAGAAACACTTCATCCTTTAGTTTATCATTCATCAACAACACATGAAGGAACACTTCATCCTTTAGTTTATCATTCATCATCAACACATGAAGGACCACTTCATACTTTAGTTATCATAACAATTCTTCATCAACACATGAAGGAACTCTTCATCCTTTAGTTTATCATTCTTCATCAACACATGAAGGAACACTTCATCCTGTAGTTTATCATTCATCATCAACACATGAAGGAACACTTCATCCTTTAGTTTATCATTCATCATCAACACATGAAGGAACACTTCATCCTTTAGTTTATCATTCATCATCAACACAAAAAGGAACACTTCATCCTTTATTTTATCATTCATCATCAACACAAAAAGGAACACTTCATCCTTTAGTTTATCATTCATCATCAACACATGAAGGAACACTTCATCCTTTAGTTTATCATTCATCATCAACACATGAAGGAACACTTCATCCTTTAGTTTATCATTCATCAACAACACATGAAGGAACACTTCATCCTTTAGTTTATCATTCATCATCAACACATGAAGGAACATTTCATCCTTTAGTTTATCATTCTTCATCAACACATGAAGGAACATTTCATCCTTTAGTTTATCATTCATCATCAACACATGAAGGAACACTTCATCCTTTAGTTTATCATTCATCATCAACACATGAAGGAACACTTCATCCTTTAGTTTATCATTCATCAACAACACATGAAGGAACACTTTATCCTTTAGTTTATCATTCATCATCAACACATGAAGGAACACTTCATCCTTTAGTTTATCATTCATCATCAACACATGAAGGAACACTTCATCCTTTAGTTTATCATTCATCATCAACACATGAAGGACCACTTCATACTTTAGTTATCATTCATCAACAACACATGAAGGAACACTTCATCCATTAGTTTATCATTCATCAACACATGAAGAAACACTTCATCCTTTAGTTTATCATTCATCAACAACACATGAAGGAACACTTCATCCTTTAGTTTATCATTCATCATCAACACATGAAGGACCACTTCATACTTTAGTTATCATAACAATTCTTCATCAACACATGAAGGAACTCTTCATCCTTTAGTTTATCATTCATCAACAACACATGAAGGAACACTTCATCCTTTAGTTTATCATTCATCAACAACACATGAAGGAACACTTCATCCATTAGTTTATCATTCATCAACACATGAAGAAACACTTCATCCTTTAGTTTATCATTCATCAACAACACATGAAGGAACACTTCATCCTTTAGTTTATCATTCATCATCAACACATGAAGGACCACTTCATACTTTAGTTATCATAACAATTCTTCATCAACACATGAAGGAACTCTTCATCCTTTAGTTTATCATTCATCAACAACACATGAAGGAACACTTTATCCTTTAGTTTATCATTCATCAACAACACATGAAGGAACACTTCATCCATTAGTTTATCATTCATCAACACATGAAGAAACACTTCATCCTTTAGTTTATCATTCATCAACAACACATGAAGGAACACTTCATCCTTTAGTTTATCATTCATCATCAACACATGAAGGACCACTTCATACTTTAGTTATCATAACAATTCTTCATCAACACATGAAGGAACTCTTCATCCTTTAGTTTATCATTCATCATCAACACATGAAGGAACACTTCATCCTTTAGTTTATCATTCATCATCAACACAAAAAGGAACACTTCATCCTTTAGTTTATCATTCATCATCAACACATGAAGGAACACTTCATCTTTTAGTTCATCATTAATCAACAACACATGAAGGAACACTTTATCCTTTAGTTTATCATTCATCATCAACACATGAAGGAACACTTCATCCTGTAGTTTATCATTCATCATCAACACATGAAGGAACACTTCATCCTTTAGTTTATCATTCATCATCAACACAAAAAGGAACACTTCATCCTTTAGTTTATCATTCATCATCAACACATGAAGGAACACTTCATCTTTTAGTTCATCATTAATCAACAACACATGAAGGAACACTTTATCCTTTAGTTTATCATTCATCATCAACACATGAAGGAACACTTCATCCTTTAGTTTATCATTCATCATCAACACATGAAGGAACACTTCATCCTTTAGTTTATCATTCATCATCAACACAAAAAGGAACACTTCATCCTTTATTTTATCATTCATCATCAACACAAAAAGGAACACTTCATCCTTTAGTTTATCATTCATCATCAACACATGAAGGAACACTTCATCCTTTAGTTTATCATTCATCATCAACACATGAAGGAACACTTCATCCTTTAGTTTATCATTCATCAACAACACATGAAGGAACACTTCATCCTTTAGTTTATCATTCTTCATCAACACATGAAGGAACATTTCATCCTTTAGTTTATCATTCTTCATCAACACATGAAGGAACATTTCATCCTTTAGTTTATCATTCATCATCAACACATGAAGGAACACTTCATCCTTTAGTTTATCATTCATCATCAACACATGAAGGAACACTTTATCCTTTAGTTTATCATTCATCATCAACACATGAAGGAACACTTCATCCTTTAGTTTATCATTCATCATCAACACATGAAGGAACACTTCATCCTTTAGTTTATCATTCATCATCAACACAAAAAGGAACACTTCATCCTTTCGTTTATCATTCATCATCAACACATGAAGGAACACTTCATCTTTTAGTTTATCATTAATCAACAACACATGAAGGAACACTTTATCCTTTAGTTTATCATTCATCATCAACACATGAAGGAACACTTCATCCTGTAGTTTATCATTCATCATCAACACATGAAGGAACACTTCATCCTTTAGTTTATCATTCATCAACAACACATGAAGGAACACTTCATCCTTTAGTTTATCATTCATCAACAACACATGAAGGAACACTTCATCCTTTAGTTTATCATTCATCATCAACACATGAAGGAACACTTCATCCTTTAGTTTATCATTCATCAATGACACATGAAGGAACACTTCATCCTTTAGTTTATCATTCATCATCAACTAATGAAGGACCACTTCATACTTTAGTTATCATAAAAATTCTTCATCAACACATGAAGGAACACTTTATCCTTTAGTTTATCATTCATCATCAACACATGAAGGACCCCTTCATACTTTAGTTATCATAAAAATTCTTCATCAACACATGAAGGAACACTTTATCCTTTAGTTTATCATTCATCATCAACACATGAAGGAACACTTCATCCTGTAGTTTATTATTCATCATCAACACATGAAGGAACACTTCATCCTTTAGTTTATCATTCATCATCAACACATGAATGAACACTTCATCCTTTAGTTTATCATTCTTCATCAACACATGAAGGAACACTTCATCCTTTAGTTTATCATTCATCAACAACACATGAAGGAACACTTTATCCTTTAGTTTATCATTCATCATCAACACATGAAGGAACACTTCATCCTGTAGTTTATCATTCATCATCAACACATGAAGGAACACTTCATCCTTTAGTTTATCATTCATCATCAACACATGAAGGAACACTTCATCCTGTAGTTTATCATTCATCATCAACACATGAAGGAACACTTCATCCTTTAGTTTATCATTCATCATCAACACAAAAAGGAACACGTCATCCTTTAGTTTATCATTCATCAACAACACATGAAGGAACACTTCATCCTGTAGTTTATCATTCATCATCAACACATGAAGGAACACTTCATCCTTTAGTTTATCATTCATCAACAACACATGAAGGAACACTTCATCCTTTAGTTTATCATTCATCAACAACACATGAAGGAACACTTCATCCTTGAGTTTATCATTCATCATCAACACATGAAGGAACACTTCATCTTTTAGTTTATCACTTCATCAGCACGATGAAGACAACAGCGGCAGATTTAGAGGCGATGAAGAGAAGTTTTACCTGGCGGGCCGCTGTGATTGGACGGGGATCGAGCAGGAGACGCGTTCCTACTGGTGACCATCGGCTCGGGGGGAGGAGCCAGCGCTGGATATTTGAGAGAAGACAGTCAGACACGAGTCATGCTTCAAGAATACAGCTAAAAAAATACATATATATAAATACATATATATAAATACATATATAAATATGGGGTCCAAGTGGTCAACTAACATATTGCCCCCAGGGTCAGGGGTCAGCGAGAGCTGTCAATGCAGGGCCCTGGGCCTTCTTCCTGTTTTGTGTCTATTTCATAAAGTGTCCATTAAAGCATCTCTGCACACACACACACACACACACTTATTATATATGCTAATGCATATCTGAAGTCCCGAGCACTTCATCTTCACTCAGAAATGACATGACAAAAAGATAAATCAGCTGAGTCACAAGTTGTTTTAGAGCTGCTGCATTAGTGAAGGAGGAATGAATGAGAACATGTGTGGGATATCAAAAAGAACATACCGAGACTGCATCTCACCAAACCTCCATATCTATATATATATATATGTGTGTGTGTGTGTGTGTGTGTATATAAGTATATTATTCCGTAGAGGCTAGTCCGTCGCAGCCATGTTGTGTGTGTGCACTGCGGGTCGAAAGGCGTCACGTGCTGCAGTAACACTCCTTAAAAACTACAGGAAGCTCGACGCCTTCCCTCGCTTACAGGTGACGTCATCATGTTACATGTGAAGTGCGATGCGCGCCATGACATTCAGGAGGACATGGCTGTATGTAGATATGGAGCTAGTCTCAGGGGGCTCGTGCCTCTCCTTGAAGAACTAGGCGTGTGCTCCTGCGCGTACACAGCCACAGCAGTAAACAACACAACAGTCAACAACACAACAGTAAACAACACAACAGCCCATTGTCGGCCACTCTTCGCGGTTAAAGCTCGGCGGGTGAGTTGCTCACCTGTCATGTCGGCGCAGCTCGGGGCCACTTCGGTCATTTCAAACGGCCGTCGAACGTGTTCATGAGACCTGAAGGAGCCTGAAGGAGGACCGGAACCTGAAGGAGGACCGGCGGAGCTCCACAATGACTCAGGGAGAAGGAGGGAGGACAATATGATGCTAGGAGAGAGGAGAGAAGGAGGGGAGGGGAGGACGGAGGGTAGGACCGTTTATGCGAAGAAACGGTTGGGTCTACTTTCTATCTACCTTAAGAAATACCGTTAGACGTTTAACAAAATAATTATAATAACTAGTATGGGGGATGTAAATGTATCTCCCGTTTTCCCTAAAAAAATGTACAACAAATATTTACTCAAGGAGAATGAATGTAAGTGAATCACTTGTTTCGTCGCGTAACTACATATCTACGAACCTGTAAGCCGCGTCACTCACAGTTGGCTAATTTACATATTAATGCGCCAAAAAACCGCTTACGCCCTTATGCGTCGCCTAGCAACCAGCTGCTGGAGACGACGTAGCTCCGCGGAAGAAACCGACCGTTGGAGTAAAATTACAATGAATACGGTTATTTTTATTTGTATCCATGTATGTCATCGATTTTAAAACGGGACATTTTAGATAAAATAAATCTCAAAGGATATTAAACATTTTATTGAATATTCATGACTTTTTTTTCATGACAAAGGTGTGTTGTCTCTCTCTCTGTCTCTCTCTCTCCCCCCCCCCCCCCCCCTCTCTCTCTCTCTCACGTGCCGTTCTTTGGATGTGATGGAGCGCACGTGCACAAGCGACTGAGTTACGTCATAGTTTAAAACGAACTGAGGCAGGCTGCTGTTCAAGATTCAAGATTCAAGATGTTTTATTTGTCACATACACACACAGGGTGTGCAGTGAAATGAAAGTGGCAATGCTCAGCAGGAATGTGCAAGGGCAACAAGTACACACTATTTACAATAAAAAACAACACAATATTTACAGTAAGTGTGTGTGTGTGTGTGTGTGTGTGTGTGTGTGTGTGTGCCTAAGAGGGGCAGTTGTGTGGGTCTATGTGGGGGTCCTGGTGAGGTCGGAGTTCACAGTCCTGATGGCCTGAGGAAAGAAACTCCGTCTCAGTCTCTCTGTTCTTGCAGCGTGACTACGGAGGCGCCTGCCTGACCGCAGCAGCTGAAACAGTCTGTTGTTGGGGTGGTGAGGATCCTTCATGATCCTGCCGGCTCTGGTTCTGCACCTCCTGGTGTACAAGTCCTGCAGGGTGGGAGTGTAGTTCCAATAGTGCGTTCAGCCGAACGCACTACTCTCTGCAGAGCCTTCCTGTCCTGAGCGGAGCAGTTGCCAAACCAGGCTGTGATGCTCCCTGTCAGGACGCCTCTACAGCTCCAGAGTAGAAGGACTGAAGGATCCTCTGGGAAACTTTAAATTTCCTCAGCTGCCTGAGGTGGTAGAGGCGCTGCCTTGCCTTTCTCACCAGAGTGTCTGTGTTCGTTGACCATGTCAGATCCTCGGTGATGTGGACTCCCAGGTATTTATACCCGCTCACCCTCTCCACAGTAGTCCGTTAATCCCCAGTGGTGAGTACGTCCTCTGTTGTTGTACCCTCCTAAAGTCCACAATCAGCTCCTTAGTTTTGGTGACATTCATGATGAGGCTGTTGTCCTGGCACCAGAGTGACAGATCAGCAACTTCCTCCAGGTAGGCCTTCTCGCGTTGTCGGAGATCAGGCCCACCACCACTGTGTCATCCGCAAACTTGATGATGGTGTTGAGCTGAACCTGGCCACACAGTCATGTGTGTACAGGGAGTACAGTAGGGGCTGAGGACGCAACCCTGGGGATCCTGTGTTCAGGGTGAGGATTTGGAGGTGTGTCTGCCCACCCTGACCACCTGTGGCCTGGCGGTCAGGAAGTCCAGGATCCAAGCACACAGGGGGGTGTTCAGTCCCAGCTCAATCAGCTTGCCGGCCAGTCTGGAGGGGACTATGGTGTTGAAAGCTGAACTATAATCAATGAACAGCAGTCTCACATAGCCCCCCCTCTGGCTGTCCAGATGAGAGAGTGTGGTGTGCAGTACCTGGGAGACAGCATCATCCGTGGATCTGTTTGGGCGATAAGCAAACTGCAGCGGGTCCATGGAGGAAGGGAGGAAGGCGCAGATGTAGTCCTTTATCAGCCTCTCAAAGCATTTCATGACCACCGAGATGATTGTTGACTTGCAATATGGGTCACACACGCACGAGCACGCACAGTCAAGGAACATGCAAGCTCTAAAAATAACTACACTAAATATGTATTATTATAATTATTGGAGACCATGATATATAAAAACTACTCTCCTTAAACCAGTTGACCTTCTTGGTCATCAGAACATGTCACGTGAACTTAGAACTTCTAATTCAGAAAAAGTGTTTATACACATATTTATATATAAATATACAGATGTATAAAATAAATTTAAAAGACATTAAAAGAAAAGCTAAAGAAATTATGAAATATATAAAATTGAAAAAATATATAAAATAGTGTGCATTTTCTTGAAAAAGCAACTTGTACAATTTTTAAAATATATATAAATATCTTTAAAGATATATAAATAAATATCAAAAATATATATTAAAAGAAAAGCTAAAGAAATAAAGATATGTAAATAAATGTCAAATTAAATATATTAAAACAATATATATATTTTTCAAGATTAACATGTAGAGTAAATATAAAAATGTATATTAGAAAAAATATATCAAGAGTGTATGTTTTGGAAAAAGCAATTAATAAAAAAATATAGAGCTAATATAAAAATATATATTAATAAAAAAGCAAAAAATTGATTTCTATATATAAATATAATTATCTTTAAATAAAGGTATACATATGTATAAATATATTAAAAGAAAAGCCGATATATATAATAAAAAAAGATTCACATGTATAGAGTAAACATAAAAATATATTTTAAAATATATAAATCTATGAATTAAAAAATATATAAATAATATTAAAAGAAAAGCTAAATATATAGATGCATGTAAAATATAATAAATTCAAACAAATATATATTTAAAAAAGATTAACATGTATAGAGTAAATATTTAAAAAATATTACAAGAAAAAAAAAATATATAAATAAATATTTTTAAAAAGCTCAAGATATATAGAAATATGTAAAATAAAATATATTTTTTAAAAAGATGAATACAATTACAAGAGTAGGGTGAAAGCAGGACTCAGCAATTTGCTCAAGGGCACTTCGGCTGATGGTGTCTGTCTTCCCTCTAGAGACAGAAATAGCATCAGCTCGAGGTCGCTTCGGCATCCCGACCTCGAGCTTCAGCTTCCCGCTCAGACTCGACGTCGCCCCCTCCAGGCCGGCGAGGGAAGCGTCTCCGTAAATCACGACGCGGCTTAGTGGAGTTAAGTATGGAGGACTCAAAATGACTTAAGTATAAATAAATAAATGCAAGAATAAATATAGGAATAAATAAATAAATGCTTAAATAAATGCTTAAATGAATAAATAAATGCTTAAATAAATGTATAAATAAATACAATAATTAATAAATCTAAGTTATAAATCAACAGGACATCATGAAATAAATATATCTCTACATTTCTGTATTTCTTCATTTATTTATTTATCTATTTATGTGTCCACACGTATTTCTTCATTTATTTCTGTGTGACATTTACGTGTGCGTATATTCAAATGAGCTGGTGCGGTCCGAACCTCTGTCTAAAGCATGATTGGTCACAGGAGGAGTGATGCACCTGGTGTGTTGTGCTCTACTACTTCTGCCTGGCACATGAAGCTGAAGTTGGCTCGCTCAGCTAACCGTTAGCAGAAGTTAGCCTAGACAGCTTTTTGACTTCAGCTGTTTATCATTTCCAAGTACACTGAGTACAGACTCGTGTTTTCTTGGAGTCTGGTCTTGTGAGTCTGGTCTTTGGAGTCTGGTCTGGGGAGTCTGGTCTTGGGAGTCCGGACTCTCGAGGACGCAGGACGGTCTTTCTGGTCTTGTGACGTCACCACATCAACAGTTCTTGCTCATGAATTTACTCCAATTATTCACTGTAAAATACTTTACAGTGGAGTGGAATGTGTTGCGGTGTTCACTGTTGTTTGGCGTAGGCTACGAATAAACGGTAATAACTACGTCTCCAGGGCTCTCAAGTCTCACGCATTGAGCGTGAGACTCACGCATTTCGGTCTTATCTCACGCACTCCCGCCACACATCGAATTCCTCACGCTGAAAAAACCTCTCGGCTATTTAATGCTTGAATGCAGGGGTGCTCAATACGCCATCGATTGTTCCGCTGCAGAGCTCCGACGCCGGTCTGCGCGCATCGGGATGGAGCAAAAAAATAGTCACTAGCACATTTATTCTTGTATTTATTCATGCATTTATTTATTTATACTTAAGTCATTTTAAGTCCTCCATAGTTAAGATCTTTATTGGGAACCAGCCTTAAACATCACGGTACACTTCATTTTCCTTTCTCCCATTTCAGGGTCACAGCCCCTCGAGGTCTAGAGCGGAGGTTCCCAAACTGAGGCTCACCCCCCCTTCAGGGGACCAGAGGAGGTGAAGAAGAGGAACATTCACTGTATATGTGGTGACTAGATGGAGCTGTGAGAGATCTGAGGTTGTTACCGGAGATTGTGTGTGTGTGTGTGTGTGTGTGTGGGGGGGGAGAGGTTTGGGAACCGCTGCTCTAGAGACGGCCGTAGCGCAGCGAAGAGTTCAAAGACAACACGAACAAGGGAAACCGTAGAATTCATTTAGATTCTTCTTCTCATTCCAGGGAGAAGAATCACCTTCATGGTCCGAGCCCCAAAAACCAGTCAGTGGAATAATGAACAGAACTAATTAAAAAGGAGCCGAACGCAAATGTTTTCATAATAAACTTCTTATGGTCTCGGCTAAAAAAAAAAAACATTAAATAAATGGTTTATCTTTTTATTGACGAACCCAGAGATTCTGTACTTTTTGCTAAACTCCACAACAGCGTGAAATTAATTTAAATACATTGTTAAAAAGATGGTGTGTATGCAGTCACGGTATCGGTGTTAAGTTTCTTTGATAATCCAGAAGAAGAAAAACTAAAAAGATGTGAAATTGTCCGTTTTTTGTTGACGTTTGAAGCAAAATAAAGTAAAATAAAATAAAAGAGGTGAACATCCAGACGTGCGTCCAGATATCCTGAACACGACGCTGGTGATCAGCTCAGCGGACCGCGAACGCTCGATATCAATGACGGTCTCATCTTCAGTCACGTCAACAAACTCCACCCAAAAAAAATAAAAGGTACTTGTGTCGTTCCTTTTCTCCCCTCAAAACAACAACAACAACAAAGACGTCTGCTGGTGGTAACAAACTGGAATAATTGAACGTTTAATTAACTGTATTGGTTGGCAGAGGCTGATCTTAATAAAAAAAGCATCATCATCATCTTCATCATCGTCGTGTCGTGTCCAGTAAAACCTCCAGCAGCAGCTTCAGATCTGGAGAAGAAGAACAGGAGTTACACTTTAGTCCTTTATGGACTCGGGTCAGATCGTTAAGCGGTTTATCTTATGATATATGATGATATTCCTTTATTCGTCCGTGGGGAAATTTCAAAAATCACAGCAGCGGTGCACATGAGAGCATCAATAAAAATAAATATAAAATACAAAACAAACAAAATTCTAAAAAATAAATATATTATATTGCTTAACCCTCCTGTTATGTTCGTTTCTTACATACAGCCGTGATGTTCCCGGGTCAATTTGACCCGGTTAATGTTGAATCATCCAAAAGTGGTCAGAAACCAAAACATTCTAAAAACTATAGTTTGTACATCATCACCAACAACATTACTAACAATTAAATCAGTTTTTAGTGGAATTGAGTTATTTACCCCTCCATAGATCAGAGTTCAATCAGGAGCACTCACTCGTTTTAATGAAAAATACATGTTCAAACAATTTTTTAGGAACATTGAAAGAATCTAAATCTAAATCGCATTGTTCTACCATAACATGTATTTTCTCCTAAATTTTATTTGCATTTTGTAATTTTTTTTTTTTCATGGGGTGATGTAGATAAATAGAGATGAGACACCTGTGCTGTTCAGGGTCATAATGACCCGCCCACTAAAAATCAAGCCAAATGAGTCATAAAGGATTTGTATTGAAAGTAAACCTTAGTTATGTTTATTTTTAGTGTTAAGATGCATAAATTATATGATAAAAGATGACCAAAGGCCAGCACACAGTCATCCTCTTGGTGCAGTCGTATGTATCTGCAGAGTGTAATGCTGTAGGACTTCTCAGCAACCATTTTGTATGTTTGGCCCTCCCCTGCTAAGGCGTGCGTGGAGTTTTCCCACAGGGAAAACTAAAGGTTCCCGTCAAAATAGTATCTGTATTTCTCGCACAGCTGGGGTCGTTAGAAAGAGAATGTGTGTGGGTCTGAGATTGGGATGAGACAGGGTGTGTCTCTCCCAGTCAGACAGACAGTATATTATAAGTACTATACTACATATGTATTAGTTGTGACATGAAAGAAACCCTCACATTAGTGTCCCATGTCCAATAAAGGTGTCTTGAGGGGGAAAGTTAGAAGATGAGAAACATTGTTTTGTCTGTAAAGTGTGCTTCTCATGTAGGGTGATGGGCTCACAGCAGGATAGAGATGGTTCCCATAACAACCACCTGATTCTTTTGTTTGAAGTTTGAAATGTGACAACTTTATATATGGGATTGTGAACGGGGTGTGTGTGTGCTGATATGTGTGTTTGTGTGTGTGCTGATATGTGTGTGTGTGTGTGTTGGTGTCTGTGCGCGCGTGTGTTTGTGTGTGTGTTGGTGTGTGTGTGTGTGTTGAAACTTGGTGGGAGGGAGTAAGAAAGACTGTCCTACATTTACAAAGAAAGAAATAGTCTAAACATGACTCTTCTGATGACTTTTAGCCTTGACTTTCACAGCCGGGTCAAATTGACCCGGGAACATCATCTTATATAAACCTGCAGGGGGGGGTTGCAAATACATGATTTTTTTTGGTATTTTTTTTTACGTTGATTACACTAAATAAGGTAAGCAGAAGAAGTTTTATACAGAAAGAGTACTTAGAAGTATTTTTCCGAGATTTTCAAACTTTGAAACGGGTCAATTTGACCCGCAACATAACAGGAGGGTTAACATAATAATCGTTCTTCTTTAAAATAAAAATAAAAAAATCACCGTACAAATGCAATAATCGGTCCAGGTCTCTTAGATATTATATGTGTGTATATATATATATATATATATATGTTATGTCGATTTTGAAGTTGCATCATGGTGCATTCATGCTCCATTTAGTAAAAATATATTGAATATAATTATATCTAAAAATATATTTATATATTGAATAGAACTGTATCTAATATATATATATATATATATATATAATGTTGAATTTGAAGTTGCATTATGGTGCGTTCATGCACCATTTAGTAAAAATAATGTATTGAATATATAATATATTCTCTATATATATCTATAAATATATTATAGCTATAAATATATTCTTAATATATATACACACACACATTTATTATGTTTATTCTGAAGTTGCATCGTGGTGCGTTCGTGCTCAATTTAGTAGAAGAGATAAATAACGAGTTTAAAGTCTCACGTCATCGATGTCCTCGTCGTCGTCGCCGATGTCATCAAACTGGATCTCGTCGTCGTCTCCGGGCCCGAAGGTGTCCGTCTCGTTGATTTTGGCTGCGAAGAAAGAAAAACGTCATTCATGTGTTCATAAGCAAAGCGTCATAAGTCATTCATGTGTTCATAAGAGCATCATAACAGTCATTCATATGTTCATAAGAGCGTCATAACGGTCATTCATGCGTTCATATGAGCATCATAACAGTCATTCATGTGTTCATAAGAGCGTCATAACGGTCATTCATGTGTTCATAAGAGCGTCATAACAGTCATTCATGTGTTCATAAGAGCATCATAACAGTCATTCATGTGTTCATAAGAGCATCATAACGGTCATTCATGTGTTCATAAGAGTCATAAGTCATTCATGTGTTCATAAGTCATAAGTCATTCATGTGTTCATAAGAGCGTCATAACGGTCATTCGTGTGTTCATAAGAGCATCATAACAGTCATTCATGTGTTCATAAGAGTCATAAGTCATTCATGTGTTCATAAGAGCGTCATAACGGTCATTCATGTGTTCATAAGAGCATCATAACAGTCATGCATGTGTTCATTAGAGCATCATAACAGTGATTCATGTGTTCATAAGAGCGTCATAACTAGGGCTGCAACAACGAATCGATAAAAATCGATTATTAAAATAGTTGGCAACGAATTTCATTATCGATTCGTTGTGTCGCGCGATTATTACGGCGCTCAATAAGTCACGGAGTGTAAACAAAGTAGATTTGAGCGCAGAGCGGCGCAGGAGAAACCAGAGCGGAGGGAGAGACGGAACGCTGCGTTCTGAGAGCCAATCAGCGCTGAGCTGCTCCTCTGTTGATGAATCTAATTGGCTGCTGCTGCTCACGTGGCGCTGGATGCGGAAGTCCTTCACGTAGTCGGAGACATTCACGGAGCTGAGTGCGCCTCCGGGTGACGTTATGAACCCCGACACCAGGGCGCTACATGTCACGACGTGTGGCATTTCCACAAGAGTATAACGTAGAGAACATGGTTATTTATTCCGTGGCAGATGGCTGAAAATATTTTTCCATGGAGAAAGGCAACGGAGATAAGCCACGCCCCCTCACCGTATGAGGCGTTTAACCCATAAATAGCCAACTCAGGAGAGTAAACCGCTGTCAGTCTGTTTGTGACGGTTCATCCACATGCTGACCAGTGAACAGGTTTCATGCTGACCAGTGGATCTCCAGGACCTTTCCATGACTTTAAACCAAATTTTCATGATTAAACATTTAATGAAAACTGTGTAGACATGAACAAGTGAGAAGATGTAGTATTTAAAATAACAATGAGAATTCCAAAGCATACCGTATATATACCGTGTAAATTAACATTTGAATAAAACAAATTTGCATTACTTTTCCAAATATTTTGGGATTTTATTTTTTTCAATTACTTTTCTAGGCCTGCTAATAGCCATTTAAAAATGCCATGACTTTTCCAGGTTTTCCATGACCGTACGGACCCTGTTTTGAATAAAGGGTTGAAAATTACAGTGTTTTTGTTTCCGATTAATCGATTAAATAATCAACAGATTAATCGATTATCAAAATAATCGTTAGTTGCAGCCCTAGTCATAACAGTCATTCATGTGTTCATAAGAGCGTCATAAGTCATTCATGTGTTCATAAGAGTGTCATAAGTCATTCATGTGTTTATAAGTGTCATAAGTCATTAATGAGTTCATAAGCGTGTCATAAGTCATTCATGTGTTCATAAGAGTGTCATAAGTCATTCATGTGTTCATAAGAGTGTCATAACAGTGATTCGTGTGTTCATAAGAGCATCATAGCAGTCATTCATGTGTTCATAAGAGCGTCATAACAGTCATTCATGTGTTCATTAGAGCGACATAACAGTCATTAATGTGTTCATAAGAGCGTCATAACAGTGATTCATGTGTTCATAAGAGCATCATAACAGTCATTCATGTGTTCATTAGAGCGTCATAACAGTCATTCATGTGTTCATAAGAGCGTCATAACAGTCATTCATGTGTTCATAAGAGCATAACAGTCATTCATGTGTTCATTAGAGTGTCATAACAGGCATTCATGTGTTCATAAGAGCATCATAACAGTCATTCATGTGTTCATAAGAGCGTCATAACAGTCATTCATGTGTTCATAAGAGCATCATAACAGTGATTCATGTGTTCATAAGTGTCATAACAGTCATTCATGTGTTCATAAGAGCGTCATACGTCATTCATGTGTTCATAAGAGCGTCATAACAGTGATTCATGTGTTCATAAGAGCGTCATAACAGTCATTCATGTGTTCATAAGAGTGTCATAACAGTGATTCATGTGTTCATAAGAGCATAACAGTCATTCATGTGTTCATTAGAGCGTCATAACAGTCATTCATGTGTTCATAAGAGCGTCATAACAGTCATTCATGTGTTCATAAGAGCATCATAACAGTCATTCATGTGTTCATTAGAGCGTCATAAGTCATTCATGTGTTCATAAGAGCATCATAACAGTCATTCATGTGTTCATAAGAGCGTCATAACAGTCATTCATGTGTTCATAAGAGCATCATAACAGTGATTCATGTGTTCATAAGAGCGTCATACGTCATTCATGTGTTCATAAGAGCGTCATAACAGTGATTCATGTGTTCATAAGAGCGTCATAAGTCATTCATGTGTTCATAAGAGTGTCAGTCATTCATGTGTTCATAAGAGCATCATAACAGTCATTCATGTGTTCATAAGAGCGTCATAACAGTCATTCATGTGCATTAGAGCGACATAACAGTCATTAATGTGTTCATAAGAGCGTCATAACAGTGATTCATGTGTTCATAAGAGCATCATAACAGTCATTCATGTGTTCATTAGAGCGTCATAACAGTCATTCATGTGTTCATCAGAGCGTCATAACAGTCATTCATGTGTTTATAAGTGTCATAACAGTCATTCATGTGTTCATAAGAGCGTCATAACAGTGATTCATGTGTTCATAAGAGCATAATAACGGTCATTCATGTGTTCATAAGAGCGTCATAAGTCATTCATGTGTTCATAAGAGTGTCATAAGTCATTCATGTGTTCATAAGAGCGTCATAAGTCATTCATGTGTTCATAAGAGTGTCATAAGTCATTCATGTGTTCATAAGAGCATCATAAGTCATTCATGTGTTCATAAGAGCGTCATAACAGTCATTCATGTGTTCATTAGAGCGTCATAACAGTCATTCATGTGTTCATAAGAGCGTCATAACAGTGATTCATGTGTTCATAAGAGCGTCATAAGTCATTCATGTGTTCATTAGAGCGTCATAACAGTCATTCATGTGTTCATAAGAGCGTCATAACAGTGATTCATGTGTTCATAAGAGCGTCATAACAGTCATTCATGTGTTCATAAGAGCATAACGGTCATTCATGTGTTCATAAGAGCGTCATAACAGTCATTCATGTGTTCATAAGAGTGTCATAAGTCATTCATGTGTTCATAAAAGCGTCATAAGTCATTCATGTGTTCATAAGAGTGTCATAAGTCATTCATGTGTTCATAAGAGCATCATAAGTCATTCATGTGTTCATAGGAGTGTCATAACAGTCATTCATGTGTTCATAAGAGCGTCATAAGTCATTCATGTGTTCATAAGAACATCATAACAGTCATTCATGTGTTCATAAGAGTGTCATAACAGTCATTCATGTGTTCATAAGAGCGTCATAAGTCATTCATGTGTTCATAAGAGTGTCATAACGCTAGCTACGAGCTAGTTTAAACATGGTTATAATGGCTAATTTATTATTTCTTGGCCTACTTTTATGAATGCAAGACTTGCAATCAACGTTCCGGTACTAATCTGAGTTCAGGCTGCTCGTCATCATCGGTCTCCCCGTGTTCAGGGGGACCGGTGACGGTCTCCCCGTCGCGTCCAGCCTGACGCTGGTGTGCTCCACACGGGTTCACAGTCACACACGGCCACGCCTCCGCTGTCAGAGTTAAATATGAGAGGCTATCGTGACCTGCTGACAGGGCGGAGTCACCTGAGAAGTTCACAACAATAGTTTTTTTCAATTTCAATCGGCTCAGGCACCGGAAAGAAGCACCGAAATGTGCGTTGCGTTTCGGTCCGGGTAATACCGGTTGTATTGGAACCGGTACCATATTGGCACCGGGTTTCGGTACCCAACCCTAGTCATAAGTCATTCATGTGTTCATAAGAGCGTCATAGCGTCATTCATGTGTTCATAAGCTCACCGTGCTCGGGCAGCTCGCCGTACGCCTTCAGGCTGCGAGCCTCGTCCGCGTTGTACTTCAGGATGACGTCGGCTTTGTTGTCCTGAAACAAAGTTAAAGATGTTTAAATAAAGTTATTCTATGAATAATCCTCCTGAAAGCTGTGACACGGCGTCTAAATATTCAAGAGATTGAAAATAATGGCGGAAAAGAGACGGAAATAAAGTTATGAAACAAAATGATCATCAATTAAAAAACATTTTAAAGTTTTTTGTGCTATTTAATTAATATAATATTAAATTCTGATGTGAAAGCAACTGGAAGCCAGCAGAGGAATACAAGGAGTCTCCCCTTCAGCGCAATGCATGATGGGATGTGTAGTGCCAACGCACCTGGTAATCCCTCAGGCCGACCAGGATGATGTCCGACGTGTTGATCCACACCTACAACACAGGAGAGATTATCCAGAGACACACACACACACAGAGAGACACACATAGAGGGGGAGACAGACACCCACACACAACGACAAACACAGAGACAGACACACACAGAGAAAGACACAGAGAACGCGCCAACTCAGCGTTTCGTAGTTTTTTTTCTGTGTGCTGGCTGTGTGTGTGTTGTGTGTCTGATATGTGTGTGTTCCTACCTTTTTCCGGAGCTTCCCTCTGATGTGGCAGAGCCTCTTGGTCCCGTCGAAGCACATGGCCTCCAGACGGCCGTTCCCCAGCATCTTGATCACCTGAGCGTATTCTGGAGGAGAGCGCCGTTAGCAGAGCGCCGCTAGCAATTCAATTCATTTGTATAGCCCAATTTCACAAATTACAAATTAGTCTCGGAGTGCTTTACAATCTGTACACATAGACATCCCTGCCCCAAAACCTCACACCGGACAAGGAAAAACTCCCAAATAACCCTTCAGGGGGAAAAAAAGGGAAGAAACCTGGAGGAGAGCAACAGAGGAGGATCCCTCTCCAGGATGGACAGATGCAATAGATGTAATGTGACCAGAAGGACAGATTTAGAGTTTAAATACATTCAATGAATATGACAGAGTGTATGAATAGTTCATAGTAGGCATATTCCACGATGGAGACCTCCACGATCCATCAGGCAGATGGCGGTGGGGAGGAGGAGTGGGCGGAGTCTCAACAGTGGGCGGAGTCTCAACAGGACAGAGCTCCGTTGGCAGAGCTCCGTTAGCAGAGCGCCGTTAGCAGAGCGGCGGGTTCTCCTCTAGTAAAGCTCATCACACGCTTTAAATTTACTTAATAAAAACGGCAAAGATGACAAATATATGAAATTAAATATTTAACACGTTTTTATTAGATAAGGTAACGTATGGAAATACATTTTAAAAAGCCCCTCCTTCGACCAATCACCTGTCGGACATCCTGGTTTAAGAGAATAAAATATAACTTTATAACATTTGTTGTTATACAATTTATACTAATTCTATTCTGACTGATGTGATGGAAAAGAACCGGATGGTTCTGCAGCAGTGAAGGAAGCGCCCTCTAAAGGACTCATGTGGTCACATGACCATCGTTTCCACGACAACCAGCTGATGAGCATCGCTGGAGGAGACGGTGGAGTCAGACCGATGGAGTCAGACCGATGGAGACAGACGGTCTTCAGGCCCTTTGGGAGTTCTTGTGTTTATGATCGATGACTTTACCAAATGTTTGTTCACAGACACGGTCGTAATATTTAATTATGTAGGATTGAGAGAGAAACTCTGGATTTATTTCCAAATAAAGCTAAAAGTTTAACTTTCACAGTGAAATCTACAGACGCGTCACATTCATATTTTACGAGAGGATTCAAGGTTTTCAGAATATTTGTTCCTGCTGGAATTAAATCTAACAGAAATATGACCGATAACCATTTTATATATAGGAACAGTTGAATCTCTACATCTAAAAAACAACCATTGGTATTATTACTAATTATAAACCAATTAAATACAAACTCATAGTTCAGTCTATGAAAACATGCTCAGCACAAAATGCAGCCAATTTCTATCGAATGAGTTTAAGCTCAATGTGAGTTTAAGCTCAATGTGAATTGAAGCTCAATGTGAGTTTAAGCTCAATGTGAATTGAAGCTCAATGTGAATTGAAGCTCAATGTGAGTTTAAGCTCAATGTGAATTGAAGCTCAATGTGAGTTTAAGCTCAATGTGAATTGAAGCTCAATGTGAATTGAAGCTCAATGTGAGTTTAAGCTAAATTTGAGTTTAAACTCAATGTGAATTTAAGTTCAATGTGAGTTTAAGCTCAATTTGAGTTTAAACTCAATGTGAGTTTAAGCTTAATTTGAGTTTAAGCTCAATGTGAGTTTAAACTCAATTTGAGTTTAAGATTAATTTGAGTTTAAGCTAAATTTGAGTTTAAGCTAAATTTGAGTTTAAACTTAATTTGAGTTTAAGCTCAATTTAACCAAGCAGAATCATTTCAGCTGCGGACAGGAGGATAACCAGCGCGTCCACACAGTTCCGAGCAGAAGCAGAACCCACCCTGTCCGTCCTCCTTGAACACCAGCTCTCTCTTCTCAGACTCATTCTCGTTCTTTCCACGTCGACGATTCTTTCCTCCCTTTCCTGAAACAGAGTTACACTCGTTTATCAACACGACATTTAATCACATTCTGAGGTCGGCGCGTTGAAGGTGAACCGGGACGTGAACTCGAGTTCTGGAAGTAACGACACGTTAGAAGCCCTGAATGTTTTCATACGTCTGAACTCTTCCTTCGTTACCTTCGCATTGAAATGCAGACGGTTGTGTTTTGATCACTGTGTATTTATTTATATGCGTGTTACTCGCATAACTCAAAAAGTATTAAACCGAATCGCATGAAATTTGGTGGGATTGGTAATTATCCGCAGACCATTTGATTAGATTTTGGGATCAATCGGGTCAAAGGTCAAGGTCATGAAAAGGTCAACATCTTCTTTTTACCATAGCGCGGTCAATTTTTATCCAATTGGCAACTAATGCCAAAATGTTCATAATTCAATGCCCAATCTTGTGATATGTGAAGGTATGCGCTCTACCGAGAGCCCGTTCTAGTTTACTGTGTTTTATTCCAAATTATTCATACAAAATATATCGAGCTCTTGTAAGATGATGCTCGTCAGAAATTAAAGTACTCAAAAGTTTATAGAAGTTAAAACATTCGATTAATGTAGAAAAACAAAAGACACTTAAAATCATTATGAGTTGATAGTTCAGAATGAGCTCCGGGTTACATGATAATAATAATAAATATTGTAGAACAGTCACATTACCCTTTCCTGATCATACTTAGATACTCAAACATAGTGTTAGTAGTTTTACTCACTAAATAATGTGAAAGGATCTGAATTATTCCTCCACTACAGCACATTAATAACTTTAAACATGCGTTTATAAGCTTTATATGATATACTTTTTTCCACAGTTATGTTTAATTGAAGGCTGTTAAAGTACAAAAAGAACATAAAGAGGCAACTGATACATAAAGAGTTAAACACATAGAAATAAACATGAATATAAATAAAGTTGAGTTTCAAAATGAAAAACAAATATTTCATAATTTTATGTAATGTGACAGATTGAGAAAGAGGTTAAAGAAACAGAACTTAGCTTTGTTACCCCAGAAACATAATGTATACACTATATATCAGAATGACAGTCACATGGGACATGTTTCTATTATTTAAACATTAAAAGTAACGTTTGTAAAGTTGTACTAAAGGACTTTATAACTTTAGAAAAGGATCTGAATGAGAGCCGCTAACGTGTCAGTTAGCGGCTAGTTAGCTCATCTAAGTTACATTATGGTCAAGTTCGATCTTTAAAGGAATACAATGACCAGTCACGTGGTTATTGTGTGTGATCGGGGAGTCATCGAAGTGAAAGCGGGTCCCAGCCCTCTCGGGCACCCCGGGGTGCCGTTACACTGCGGCTAGCCAGCTAGCTGTGTCAGCTCGCATGCTAGCTCGCGAACAGGCACTAAAGTGTTTAATATCGTTAATTATATTTACGGAACTTCATTATTACCAGAGCCGAATTTACATTTAGTGAGTAGGTTACACACAGCCGCTTCTAACGGAGTAAAATCCTCTTCATTTGAGGAATTACAAGATAAATAAAGCAAATAAAACGAGCTAAGTAGTTAGCCGGCCAGGTGTCACGTTTTCACTGGGTGCGTTTTAACGGCACGCTCAAAAACGGACAATTAGCTTCGGAAAACACGTCTGAGCCACTTTACTCGCCTTTATTCTTGGGCATATTCTTGTCCCGCCTCGGTCCCGCTCGTCCCACTCGGTAGAAACGACTCACGGATCACAAACACGGAGCAACGGCCGGATCTAAACGGACTGAACGCGGCGAGAAACGAGCTAGTCACCGCCGATACGCTGCGCCGGTTTGCGCATGCGCCTGCCGAGGCATTCAAAACCACGATGCTTTATTGTTACAGATGAATGTTACAGAGACAATGGACACCTTCTTTCATCTTCTTTTCTTTTGTTTACAATTTCTCATTGACGTCATGACAGAAGCATACGGATATAAATGAGATTTAAATAAATAGAATACAAAGGCTAAGACCTCTTTTGTAAAGGACATTCTGATATATAGTGTATACATTATGTTTTTGGGGTAACAAAACTAAGTTCTGTTACTTTAACCTCTTTCTCAATCTGTCACATTACTTTACATAAAATTATGAAATATTTGTTTTTCATTTGGAAACTCAACTTTATTTGTCTTCGTGTTTATTTTTATGTGTTTAGCTCTTTATGTATCAGTTGCCACTTTATGTTCTGTTTGTACTTTGTGTGTTAAATGATTTTACCAAAGAGAGATTTATATCTAACAGCCTTCAATTAAACATAACTATGGAAAAAAGTATATATAAAGCTTATAAACACATGTTTAAAGTTATTAATGTGCTGTAGTGGAGGAATAATTCAGATCCTTTTACATTATTTAGTGAGTAAAACTACTAACACTATGTTTGAGTATCTAAGTATAATCAGGAAAGGGTAATGTGACTGTTCTACTTTATATATTATAATTATTATCATGTAACCCAGAGCTCATTCTGAACTATCAACTCATAATGATTTTAAGTGTCTTTTGTTTTTCTACATTAATCGAATGTTTTAACTTCTATAAACTTTTAAGTACTTTAATTTCTGACGAGCATCATCTTACAAGAGCTCGATATATTTTGTATGAATAATTTGGAATAAAACAAAATAAATGAAGGAAGTGAGTTCAGACGTATGAAGAAAACATTCAGGACTTCAAACGTGTCGTTACTTCCAGAACTCAAGTTCATATCCTGGTTTATATGTGTATACAGGACTGTCTCAGAAAATTAGAATATTGTGATGAAGTTCTTTATTTTCTGTAATGCAATTAAAAAAACAAAAATGTCATGCATTCTGGATTCATTACAAATCAACTGAAATATTGCAAGCCTTTTATTCTTTTAATATTGCTGATTATGGCTTACAGCTTAAGAAAACTCAAATATCCTATCTCTAAATATTAGAATATCATGAAAAAGTATACTAGTAGGGTATTAAACAAATCACTTGAATTGTCTAATTAACTCGAAACACCTGCAAGGGTTTCCTGAGCCTTGACAAACACTCAGCTGTTATAAATTTTTTTTTTACTTGGTCTGAAGAAATATTAAAATTTTATGAGATAGGATTTTAAAGTTTTCTTAAGCTGTAAGCCATAATCAGCAATATTAAAAGAATAAAAGGCTTGCAATATTTCAGTTGTTTTGTAATGAATCCAGAATGCATGACATTTTTGTTTTTTTAATTGCATTACAGAAAATAAAGAACTTTATCACAATATTCTAATTTTCTGAGACAGTCCTGTATATCTATATCTATGTGTGTGTGTGTCTGGGGAGAGCTGTTTTTCGGTGAACTGGCCCTTTAATTCCAACACAACGCCCATCAGACGACTTGTTGTTGTTGTTGTTGTGGTGGTCCTCACTGACTGACGACAATCAATAAAAACAAACGTTTCTCTCCTCAGACGATTAAAATAAAACTTCCTGTCGTCTGAACGTCCGTCAACTCAAAAGGGATTTTATAAATATGAAATATATTCAGTATATACATTTACACATATGTATGTATGTTTATATATATATATATATATAAATAAATATATATATACACATGTTGTTTGCCTCGTCTATGTACAGCTCTGGGATAAAGGAATGTAAAAGGATTTGTGTTTTTCTGTAATTATTTATCTTTGTCTTCTTCTCTTTCTCTCCTCCACCTCTTCCTCCGTTTCCTCTTCTCTCCTCCTCTTCCTTCTGCTGCTACTCCATCTCTCTGTTGGACTTTCTATTAAAAACAATAAAAAGTTAGTTATTTCGCCTCATTGAATAAAACCAACATACACTATTGTTTATTTATATAAATCATTGTTTTCACATTTTAATTTAAACAATATGTTACCAAAATATAAGTTTGGTTCTTTGAAATAAACGGGACTGAAATTAATTATTTTACCAATATTTAATTATTTTAATTCCAAAGTGATTTAGTCCAACTTCTTTTATTCTGACTTTATAAACCACGTACATTATAATAAAAAAATAAAATGTTCAGTTTTTTTTACATCGGTTTAGCAGCTGTTGGTCACATGACCTTCAGGGGGCGGAGCCTGTCGCTGCAGAAGACCTGAGGATGGAAAGAAGGAACTTAAATGTTTAGGTGGAGTCAAATAAAGACACAACTACCTGGATCACTGAGTTTTATTTTCCATCCATTTTACTACAAATCACATAAACGTTGATGTTTTAAATCGTCACACTACTTTGTGCAGTAAAAATAGATCAAACTCTGAGTTATGTTGCTTTAAAAAGAATAAACACCAGAACACAAAATCATTAAACTGACGTTTAACCACCTGAAGTTCATCGAGACTCACGTCGTCTTAAAAAGGTTTCAAAATAAAACTCATTGAATAATGATCATGATACTGGCGTGGCTATTTTGGAGTCCTTTTTTTTCTCCTTCCAATATAGAAACACTAAACGAGAGGCTGGTGATACATAATCACATTCACACGGAGATTGTTAAAATAAACCTGTTCATTGTTCCTGGGAGAAGGAGAGAGGACACGAAGAGTTTCAGAATAAAAGCTTTCGGAAGAAGCAGCTCCACTCAATCAACAGCGTCGACTCAAACACCAACGAAGAAGAAAGGAACGGCGTTGACGCAACCTGGGTCTCATTTTCTTTTTTTAAATAAAGTAATTTTAGCCGGACCCCCAAATGTTTCATCTTTAACGTCACAGACGGTTCCATCTGGGTTCTGGACGTCCATCGAGTAATGAGGACACTGTCCCTTTAAATGAAGCACAAAGACCCACACTGTCTTTGATCCTCACCGATTAGTTACAACCCACCGACGGCAAATCTTCAAACCAAAAGATCGGAAACGCCAGAAGATCCACGACGAGACAGGAAGTCGCCGTTTACCCCGAAACACCCAAAACGGCGTCAGAAGTCGGAGTCGTCCGTGGACGAGTTATCGGCGTCGCCTTCGAGCGTCTGGGGGCAACTTCCTCCCGACTCCTGGGGAAGCTTCTCCTCCCTCTTCTCCTCCTCCTCCCTCTTCTCCTCCTTCCTCTCCCTCTTCTCCTCCTCCTTCCTCTCCCTCTTCTCCTCCTCCTTCTTCTCCTCCTCCTCTTTCTTCTTCCTCTCCTTCTCCTCCCTCCTCCTCTCCTTGCGGCCGTGGTTGCGGACGTGGACGTCCAGCCCCCGCTCCGTCATCTCGTAGATGCGACAGCGGCCGCAGAAGAACGGCGACACGCCGACGTGGCGGAACTGGTCGGCGAGGTACGAGGCCAGCGAGCCGAAGTCTTTGTCGCACACGTGGCAGCGCGGCACCACGCCGGCGTGCTCGCGGGTCAGGTGGCCCTTCAGGCCGATCCGGGAGCCGCGGTAGCTGGGCGCCGGCGCCGGGCAGAGCGTGCAGGTGAAGGCGGCGCCGCGGTGGGCGTGCCGCTTGGTGTGGGCGTCGAGCTCCGCCTGCGTGCGCACCGGCTGCCGGCAGCTGGTGCAGAAGAAGCTCTTGTTGCCCTCCAGGAAGTGGAGGTGCTTCAGGTGCACCGCCAGGCCGGACGCCCGCTTGAAGGTGCGGCCCGGCGGCGGGCACAGCGAGCACAGCAGGCGGCCCGGCGGCGGCGCTGCGTCGCCGCCGCCGGGCTCCAGGATGTACATGTTGCTCACGAGCGGCTGCTTCTCCTCCTCTTCGTCGTCCTCTTCCTCCGCCACGCGCTTCCTCTTCTGCCTCGGCCTCCTGGGCGGTTTGGCGGCCGCGGGGCTTTCGGGCGCCGCGGGGCGTTTGAGCGCCGGGAGCGACCGGTCCACGGACATCGTGAACTGGTAGCTCTCTCCCTCCTCTTCGGGATTAGAGTACTCGATGACGTAGACGCCGTCCTCCTCCTCCTCCTCCTCCTCTTCCTCGGGCATGGAGTAGTCCATGTCGTAGTACGCCGCCTTCGCCCTCCCCCCGGCGTGGGAGCGCTCCTCGGCGATGTGCGTGTCGTCGATCCTCACCACCGTTATCTGGTCCATCCCGGTGGCGACGCCCCAGTTTGCCGACGCCGCTTTCCCCGCCGGCCGGCCGGCGACCGCCGGGCTCTCATTGGACGGCTGCACAGGAAACAGACGGTGAACTTTGTGTTCTTTAGCTTTTCAGACAATTAAAATGTTTATTTATACTTCTGTATGTATAATATTTCAGTTACTACTGTTTTTTACTGCTTCATTAAAATAATCTTCTTTTTTACTTTGTCACGAATAAAGAGTTACCATAAATATTTAGAAGTATTTATATCGTGTTTGTTATTGTTTGTATTTCACCATTTTAAATTGATTTGCTGAAAGTGGATAGATTATTACGAAACAGTATTTAATTTAAAACATTATGATATGGTACTCTGATATTATATATTATATACATATTTGATATAAATAAAAGTGCCAAATAATACTATTAGTACTATTGTACTACTATATATAGTATATTTAGATGCAGATACTTTTGTACTCTCAAGTAAACATTTTAATTCACTTCTTAAG
The DNA here is from genome assembly GCF_029220125.1 of Pseudoliparis swirei. Lineage (NCBI taxonomy): Eukaryota > Metazoa > Chordata > Actinopteri > Perciformes > Liparidae > Pseudoliparis > Pseudoliparis swirei. The sequence continues at coordinate 2,529,461 of NC_079403.1, forward strand.
TTAAATGTTTTATATATATATATACACATATATATAATTATATTATTATGTTGATGTTGAAGTTCCATTATGGTGCGTTCAATCTCTATTTAGTAAAAATAATATATATGTCCTGAATTTAAATGTTTACTTGAGTAAAAGCACAAAAGTATCAGCATCAAAATAAACTATATATACAAGTATATATAGAAGTATACAAGTCCTCGTCATTCAGAATAGTAAATGTTATTGTAGTCGAATCATTGAAGCATGAGAATGTTGCCGCGGATTTTAATGACTTTATAATGTGTGTAAAGTACAAAGTAAAGCAAAGCGGTGTCGTTTAATGTATAATATTAAATAATAACTATATATATAAAAAACATGTTCACTCACCATGAAGTCAGACATCACAAAGAGCTGCAGCGCAGCAGCGACAACGTGACTGAGAGTTTCCCGCCGGAAGTCGCTCTGTTCTTTGACTCTGCGTCACGTGACCGTGTTGACGGTTGCAGTGAAGATGATAAACCGAGTGAAGTGACAAGAGGAGGTCGTTCGGCTCGAGCTCTCCACTCGCGCCTCAAAAACGCCCCAAATGTCTATTTTCTTTTCTGGGGGAATTAAAACACGGCGCACCGGAGCGACTTCCGCCCTCTGGTGCCGCGGAGGAAGCGACGGCGCTGCACTCGTGCGCCCTCTGGTGGCGCGGAGGGGTACACGGGGTTAACGGCGGTTGTTTCTTCTTCGTTGGTGTTTGAGTCGACGCTGTTGTTTGAGTGGAGCTGCTTCTTCCAAAAGCTTTTATTCTGAAACTCTTCGTGTCCTCTTTCCTTCTCCCAGGAACAATGAACAGGTTTATTTGAACGTTTCTCCATGTGAATGTGATTATGTATCACCAGCCTCTCGTTTAGTGTTTCTATGTTGGTGGAAGAAAAGAAAAAAAGGACGCCAAAATAGCCCAAAATAGCCACGCCAGTATCATGATCATTATTCAATGAGTTTTATTTTGAAACCTTTTTAAGACGACGTGAGTCTCGGTGAACTTCAGGTGGTTAAACGTGAGTTTAATGATTTTGTGTTCTGGTGTTTATTCTTTTTAAAGCAACATAAATCAGAGTTTGATATATTTTTACTGCGCGACGTGTTCTTTAATGATTGAAAACATTAAAAAACATCACAGTTTATGTGATTTGAACTAAAATGGATGGAAAATAAAACCCAGTGATCCAGGTAGTTGTGTCTTTATTTGACTCTACCTAAACATTTAAGTTCCTTCTTTGAATTTTTTTTTTTAATTATAATGTACGTGGTTTATAAAGTCAGAATACAAGAAGATGGACTAAATCACTTTGGAATAAAAAAATTAAAAAATAAAATATTGGTAAAATAATGAATTTCAGTCCCGTTTATTTCAAAGAACCAAACTTTTATTTTGGTCACATATTAATTTAATTGTTTAAATTAAAATGTGATAACAATGATTTATAAAAATAAACAATAGTGTATGTTGATGGTTTTATTCAATGAGGCGAAATAACTTTATTTAACTTTTTATTGTTTTTAATAGAAAGTCCAACTCTGAAAAACAGAGATGGAGTAGCAGCAGAAGGAAGAGGAGAAGAGAAGAGGAAACGGAGGAAGAGGTGGAGGAAGAGAGAATAAGAGGTGGAGGAGGAGAGAAAGAGGAGGATGAAAGAGAAGAAGAAAGAGAAGACAAAGCTATTCCCAAGTTCATAATTACAGAAAAACAAAAATCCTTTTACATTCCTTTATCCCAGAGCTGTACATAGATGAGGCAAACAACATGTATATATATATATATATATATATACACACATACATACATATGTGTAAATGTATATACTGAATATATTTCATATTTATAAAATCCCTTTTGAGTTGACGGACGTTCAGACGACAGGAAATTTTATTTTAATCGTCTGAGGAGAGAAACGTTTGTTGTTATTGCTTGTCGTCAGTCAGTGAGGACCACAACAACAACAACAACAACAACAACAAGTCGTCTGACGGGCGTTGTGTTGGAATTAAAGGGCCAGTTCACCGAAAAACAGCTCTCCCCTAGACACACACACACACACGTAGATATATATATACACATATATATATATATATGTAGGTATATATATATATACACACACATTGTGTATATATATAAATACATATATATATATGTATATATACATAGATAAATATAATATATATACATATATACATATATACATATTTATATAAACACATATATATATACATACATTTATACATATATACATTTATATATATCTATACGTATATATATAATAAATATATGTATATATACACACATATATATATACATATATAAATATAATATATATACATACATTTATACATATATGTATACATTTATATATATATATACATACATTTATATATATAGATATATATACATTTATATATACATATATATATATATGTATATATATACACATATAGATTTCTACACATGTCTTGTCTTGATCGTTGAACCCTGAGTTGCTCGTATATGAATATTTATTTACATTTCTGCTCCATTCAGAGCTGGCGGTTTGATTCCCATCAGACCGGCCCGTTGTTATGGAAACAGGAAGCTCCCCCTCCCGCATACCCCCCCCCCCCCCCCCCCCGCCCTAAAAAACAATATGTGCCTCGTGTGTGTTTGTTGTGCAAAGTGTCTCGATACCCGGAGGTACTTCCTCTCCTGTATGAGATGTTTAGTAAATACTTAAATACTACGTATACATGAAGTTATGGAAGTACACATGTTTTACTGCTACTTAGTACTCAGTGGTATATTGTGTATAAGTGCCAGATAAGGAAGTGAAACAAGCGAAAAATAAAAAACGCAGCT